>NC_045595.1:140104539-140407569 GCF_009762305.2 Zalophus californianus
TTTTCAGAGACAGAAATAAATAGAAGGTGAACCGTTATACCTTCAATAAAGTATAGAACCCCTGGACCAACAGGTGTGGTCTAGTTCAAAAGCAATATTATACTTTTTCTTTAAAAAAGAGACTGCATTACTCATTTGAAACATAATAATCAATTCCACATTTTCCAGGAATATATACCCCCTGCACAAATAGAAATGACCCAACAGGAGAAGCCAGAAAATTTAGGGGAAAAAACTTGATAAATGACAGTTACACACCAGAAATCACACTTACTTCCATATCAATCAGATGTTCGGATTGAGGTCTGAGTGCTATGTTAAGGTCTTATAAAAATATCACACTACTCTAATTACTATAACATTAAAATACATCTTAAAAATTATCTTTACTCATCTTTCACAATTAATTCTGCCTTTACCCTTACAAGATAGAGAAGACTCTACTAAAAATGAAAGTAATAAATTAAATCAGCATGCAAAAGTATCATAGACAATTTGGACAGACAATTGAAAGACTGGTACCAAAACTTCATAGATAATATTAAAAAGAAAAATACAGGCTAAGAATGAATATTTGCAATACATATGACAGGTGAAATGTTCGTATAATCAACACATAAAAAGCTCATTTATATAAAAAAAATACTTTAGCTCTCCAACTGAATAATAAGCAAAAGACACAAACTCACAAAAAAGAAGTATGATTTATCAATTAAACAAATGAAATAAAATTTCAATCTCCTTAATAATCAAAACTCAATAAAAATAACAAGATATTTTTTAACCTAAAACATTGGAAACAATTTAAACTACTGAAGAAAATTGCCCTCTAAATGTGATCAGAATTTATTTATCTATCATCAATTATATGATTTAAAATAGGAAAAAATATCTAAATGGCGTAAAGACCTTGTGAAACTTTGGTATAATATAACATCCTCAATAAAATAAATTTGAAGAATATTTAAGACATAATAAAATTATCAAGATGTAATATTAAATGAAAAAGGCAAGATTTAAATTGAAAATATTATTTCAACTTCATTTTTAAAATATAATAATGACAATATGTACTTGAGACATAGTCATTACTTTATGCTCCTGTACACGTGGCTTGCCCTCTCACTCCCTAACACACATGTGCGCGCGCGCGCGCGCACACACACGCACACGCACACACACACACACACACACACACATTACTTACTAACTTCCGGTCCTATACCATCCTATCGTCTGTTTTCACTTCCTTTAATTGCAACAGAAAAGAAGCTTTGTTTTATTTTATTTTATTGTTTTTTTAAAAGAGAGAGCATGAGGGGGTGGGGTGAGAATGAGGGGCAGAGGGAGAGAATCTCAAGAAGGCTCCTCCTGAGCCGAGTCCAAGGTGGGGGTGGGGTGGGGCTCGATCTCATGACCCTGAGACCATGACCTGAACTGAAATTAAAGAGTCAGTCATGTAACTGACTGAGCTGCCCAGACACCCCAAACACAGAGAAAGCTTTAAGTAAGAGCAATCATTCTGAAGTTCTCCGAATGCTACACACTTGATCTAATATCTCTTTTTCTGAAAAATAATCTGGGCTAATTCCAACATATCTCACATTCCTGTTTATCTCGACACTAAAGTGTTTCCTCGGTATGTTTTCTAGGAAGTTCACGTGAAGACAAGTGTTTTCCCTGCCTCCTCCTAAGAACCGTAACTGGCTCAGTCGTTGGGCGTCTGCCTTCGGCTCAGGTCATGATTCCAGGTCCCGGGATCGAGACCCGCATCGGGCTCCCTGCTCGGCGGGAAGCCTGCTTCTCCCTCTCCCACTCCCACTGCTTGTATTCCCTCTCTTGCTGTGTCTCTCTCTGTCAAATAAATAAATAAGATCTTTAAAAAATTAAAAAAAAAAAGATTTCTTCTTCCTTCTTCAGAAGTTCAGCTCCTCTCAGGCTCGTACCATCTGTCTGTGTCATTCACAAGGCTTCTACAAAACTGTCATCTCCTGGCCTTGTTCATTGAAAACTCTATCTTCTGAATTGCTCTCTCCCCTTACCCTGCCAATCATCATCATCACCATTATCACATGCTCATTTTCGTTACTGCCACAGAAAACACCTGTAGCACTTAGTACATAACAGACACTGTTGTAAGCATTTTACATATTTTAATGCAGTTCCGACAAAACCCAATGAGGCAGACATCATTAATATCCCTGTTTTGAAAAGAAAAAAAGTCATTCGGATTGAAGGTAACCACTTGCTATGAGTCTCATAGCTTGTAAGTGGCAACCTGGCCTTTGAACCCCCATGGTCTAGCTCCAGAGCCTATGCTCTAAAACGTGCATCCTGTCTCTCAATATAAAGACTTATTCTAGAGGCCTTCAGTAGCCAAGGAGACATTTGAGGCTCTCATCCGCCAGTTCCTTGACCTCCTATTGCTGGAGAAAAATCACATAATCCAGGATAATGGGTTTCTTTTTATATTAATTACCACATTCTGAGCCTGGGTTCTTCTAAAACCAGTCTGAGAAAAGGTAGATATGATGGCTAATTTTATGTCAATTAGGGTAGGCTATAGTGCCAATTATTTGGTCAAATACTAGTCTAGGTGTTGCTTTTAAGGTATTTTGTAGCTGTGGGTAAATTTTATGGTCAGTTGACTTTAAGGGAGATTACCTGTGGGTGGGGCTCATCCAATCACTCAAAGGCCTTAGGAGCAAAAGCTGAGATTTCCCAAAGAAATTCTGCCTCGAGCCTATAACATAGAAATCCAGACTAAGTTTCTAGCCTTCTGGACTGTTCTACAAATTTCAAACTTGCCAACCCCTAAAATTACACAACTCCTTTAAATCCCTATTCCTTTTCTGCTCTCTTCCCCCCTCCCCCAGCTCCAGATGTATGTACACACACACACACACACACACACACACACACATTTTATTGGCTATGTTTCTCTAGAGAACATTGACTGATACAGTAGATAGGGAAAGAATGTAAAACATGAGTTTATTGTCAAGTTGGCTAACGATGTAACAAAGACTTGAAAGATGAAGGAGAGGAGAGACAGCTATGCAGTGCTTTTGTAAATGAAGTAACTAACCTATAGTTAGTTAATGATACTGCTTTTCATCCCGGTGAAAATTTGTGACAGCCAAGAAATAAGAACGTGTGGCTCTTGCCCACAAGGAGATCACAGAATAAATATAAATTCAAAAATCATCACATGTAAATGTTAAATGGATCATAAAAGAGGTATAAGTAAAACGTGATAGGAGTATAGAATCGAAAAAATGTTACTTCCTGAGTCTGAAAACCAGGAAAATATGATGGAAAGGCTGTAATTGATCTGGGCCTTAATGTAGCATTGTAATTTTCAGAGGCAGAAATGGGAGAGAAACATTTCAGCTACTTTCATGCAACTAAGGGGATTGATTCTTCAACAGGGAGTTCTTCAGCTCTGCGTCAGTACCTCAGCCGCTAATTTGCATTCAAATTAGTGTAATGGTCTCTCTTTGTGTCTTGGTTTTGACATTTATTCATTTGAAAGGATGGCATTGCTATAATTCTGCCCTATTCAAAGGGTTAACTAATAAAAAATGGCTTCATAAAATCTGCGTTCTATAAAAGTTGTTATTTTGTTATAAATATTCATGGTTATTGGTTATTTCCAGCAGGGCTGAAAATGGACTCCAAAGAAATCATAACAAAAATTGTATTTTAATATGGCCTCTAGAGTGTGTGGTCTTGTTAAATTTTTATTACAATGTCTCAATAATACAAGGTCTTTTAATGTAGCTCTTAAAAATAAAATCAGTAGTGATTTCACAGATCTTCAATATTTCTAAGCTAAGTAGTTCATCTCATTATTCAGGGCAGTGTGTAACACATTTTCCTGGGAGAATATAACCGCCTCAGCTCTGCTCCAAGGCGTCAACTGTCACAAATCAGACTGTCACTTGACAGCCACAGTGACTAAGGATCTGAAAGACAATCTTTATGCCTATAGGTGGAGCCACATGAACATAACTTTTAGAATTACTTTTAGAATTACTTAATTTATTATATATATATTTAGAATTACTTATATATATATTTAGAATTACTTATATTATATATATATTTAGAATTACTTATATTACTTATGTATTTAGAATTACTTTTAGAATGACTTACTTACTTAATTTATTTATTTAAACTTAAATCATCCCCAAGCAGATATATTTCTCTCTCCCTCTCTCTCTCATTCTTTTTTCTCTTTAACAGAGAAACCAATTTCTCTTTGCCAGTCTTGGGTTATTTCTTTCTCTTTCAGTTTTTTCTTTCCTTGTTTCTCCAAATATTCCTTCTTTCTCTCTCCCTTCTTCCTTCATAATAATAAAAAAATTGCCAAAATATATTTTTATGCTAAAATATGAGGCTCAGAGTTTTATATTTGAAGGAATCCTTGTGATATTCTACTCTAGTCTCTCCTGCCTGGATTTTTGGGACCAAAGTCTTAGGGATTTCCGGGTTCATCAGAAATCTTACTTTGCCAGTTGACTAGGCATGTAGCAGGACCCCGAGATAAAACAATTTATTTCTTTCCTTTATAGCTCTACTGCTTCTTGCCCTCTCTCTCGAGAGTGTTTTTCTCTGTATGTTCGACACACTAAAACTAGCTTACCTCTCAGTGCCCTTACACAAGACTCACCTTTCCTCAAAGGAAAAAAAGAAGAGTTTTGTGTGGGGTGCTGGTGATGGTAATTCAATTCTTTGCTCAGCAAATACTTCCTAAGCACCTTCAAGGTACTATCATTTTATATTAAATATTTCTTTTCTTTTCTCCACTAACAGCTATTAAATCGGTAAGAAGGGATAGGATCAAAAACAAATTCCCACATTTAAAGTAAAAGGAAAGATAAAGTCAGAAAATGGTCTTTCTTATATAAGTTGTCCAGACATCAGACTCCCAACATCACTTCTACCCTGGTCTTAATTATATGGAAATTTGTCACTTTGGTTTCCTGGAAAAATCATAGATTTCTTCAGATCTCCGAACAGGAAAACAAACATTTCTGAATTTACACCTCCTGAGGGCTCACACTGACAAATATACTGCATTTGATTTTGTGGCAAATTCTTAAGGAAGTGGAAAACATCATTTTTGTTCTTGAGGGATTTCAAACTAAAATGAAGGTGGAACCGACCCCTTTGGAAAAACAAAGAAGGCAGAAGTTGTCATAGAAACATTGCACACATCCTTATACATCGTGACCACACAGAGATAGAATCAATCCATAGGATGCCGTGGAAACCCTTCATGGAAGAAACAGCCATTAGCAGTGTTCAGAAGAAAAGAGGCTCCACTCATTGGCCAGGAATGTGGGCAACATGCCATGCAAAAGAGAAAGAATATATGTAAGCTCTAGAGACAAATCAACTGCTTCATTTACGTAGGAAGGTAAATAAATGTTCTGGTCAGAATAAAGGATAGGAGTTGGAGCAAAGCAAGGTATTTTGGAGATAGTCAGAGGTAAGAGGCAGGAGAAACACTTGTAGTTTTAGAGGGATTCGGGTGGTAATTTAGAAACTTTTAAAGAAAATCATTCTTTTAGGGCGCCTGGGTGGCTCAGTTAGTTAAGCGACTGCCTTCGGCTCAGGTCATGATCCTGGAGTCCCGGGATCGAGTCCCGCATCGGGCTCCCTGCTCAGCGAGGAGTCTGCTTCTCCCTCTGATCCTCTTCTCTCTCGTGCTCTCTATCTCTCATTCTCTCTCTCTCAAATAAATAAATAAAAAAAAAAAGAAAAAAAAAAAGAAAATCATTCTTTTATATGTTACCAGGGAAATTTTCAAACCTACATCAGAAAAGAGCGGTATCATGAACCTCCATGTGTCCCTTATATTCCTGCTGATAAATATCAACATTTTGCCGAATATTGGAGTGGGTGTTATCACTACTGAACATGTGAATTATTTTATCTCTTGTGAGTGGAGGTAAGTAGTTGAATAGGTCATCAGAAAGGAATTATGGATTTTTTAAGCCAGAAAGGACTTAAACACTCATGGTAAGTCAAATGAATTCTGCTTTTAAATTAGCTGCCTATAGGCCAAAACCAAGAACACAATCGCAAGTCCTTCAGAGGTCAGGTGTTTGGCATGAAGGTCTTGCCAAGGAAGCTGACATAATGTAGAGAGGTCTTCATGGGGACAGTGTCTCTCCCTGAGCATAGAAAGAAATATAGTTTAGATGTAACTAAAGAAGACAAGTATTAGTTCAGAGTGGAACCAGCAAGCATAGCCATATAGTAACTATGCTTCAGATACTCAAGGTGGAAATGACATTCGATAAGAACTGTACCAAATGCTATGCTAGGTGTTTTACCCATGTTATGCCATTGAAGTATCACAAAACAACTTGTAAAAATTGTTTCCCCATTTTACCTATAAATAATTGGGGCATAGAGCTGCAAAATCACTTGTTCGTGATATGGGGCCACTTGGTGGTAGAGCTAGGACTGCAACCAGCTCAGTGTTTGTTGGCTCGTACAACCAAGGAACCAGAAAGAGGAAATGAGGTCTTGTTCCACACCATGCTGCTAAGAGACCCAAGGCCAGAATGACTTCAATGACTTCTAGGGTGAACAGTTTAGGGTGTTCTGACATCCAGAAGAAGAATATGCAGTCCACATAAGAAAGTGTCTTCTTGGAGCGCCTGGGTGGCTCAGTTGGTTAAGTGTCTGCCTTTGGCTCAGGCCATGATCCCAGGGTCCTGGGGTTGAGTCCCACATCAGGCTCCCTGCTCAGTAGGGAGCTTGCTTCTCCTGCTCCCTCTGCCTGCCGCTCTGCCTACTTGTGTTCTCTCTCTTTTTCTCTATCAAATGAATAAATTTTAAAAAGTTAAAAAAAAGAAAATATCTTCTTCTTCAAGTAGACTATGGACTGGGCACAACTAAAACCCTATGCTTCTTAAAGTTACTACTCCCCCCCTGAAAAAAAAAAAAAAAAAAAAAAAACACCTCAAAAATAAATAAATAAAGTTGCTACTTCATGTGCTTTTTTGTCTTTGATGTGTTTGGACATGAAAGGGAATTGTCCACACACAGAACACAGGAAAGGATTCTGAAAGGTGAGACTGGAAATTTCCAGAATGGAGTAGATGGGTAGAGTTGGTGAGTAGCACAGGTGTTGAAAGGAAATTGGGAGGTGGAGAGCGAGGGCAGACAGGGTGCGGGCTTCATCCTCCCTGGACTTTCCCTCACAGGCCGCCTTTGTCTTCTCGGTTATGAGGACAGGTGTGCTTGTGGGGCACCAGTAGCCTTTGGAAAATGTGTTTCCCAAAGTGTGATTTGTATACAGTTGATGATATATAGGATTTGGGGTACAGGGATAAACATTTTTAAGTTATGCTGTAAGTTTTGTGAGTATTAGGGAAAAATGGTCCTAAATTTGTGAATTCATGGATATGGTGAGTTAGAACAAAGACAAAGTATCACAGGGACCCAGTTGGAATTCTGGCCCTACCTGATCCACGAAGGACTCTAAGTGAGGTACTTGATTCTTGGGAACTTGGTTTCTACAACGTGGGAACAATGAAAACCTTACTGAAAGATATATTTGAAGATTTCAGATATGAAGATCATCAGTGTAGCTCATGACACCTAGTAGGTATTCAATATGTGGCAACCGTCATTACATGTGTGGTGGGGTAAGAGAGAAGAAGGAATGCTATGGAATGGTCTCAGGGCCAGAAACAGGAAGCATTTTGATACCAACAGAAAGTGGATAAGTAGGAAGGGAAACTTGGGTTTGGGTTTTTAGAATCACTTTCAGAGGAGCTGGTAGGTATATGTGTTCTGCTTATATTAGCATCCGCATTCTAGAGAGTGAATCATTTTCCTCCCCTTAGAGGTTTGGGTAGTTATGCCATTTCTCTTAATATTCCCACAAAATACTGGGAATTTAAAAGGGAATTTCCATGGGCCCCTGGGTGGCTCAGTTGGTTAAGTGTCTGACTCTCAACTTTGGCTCAGGTCATGATTTTAGGGTCCTGAGATCAAGCCCCATATTAAGCTCCGTGCTCATTAGGGAGTCTGCTTGAGATTCTCTCTCTCCCTCTCCTGCTGCCCCTCCCCGTGCTCACAAACTAACTCTCTCTCTCTCCCCCCCCCCGCCTCTGGCAAATAAATAAATAAATAAACAAACAAATAAATAAATAAATCTAAGAAAAATAAAATAAAATGGAATTTCCTAAGTGAAAGCTGAACTTCTAGGTTCTGGGTTCCATGAAACGGCAATGTTGACAGCTCTTAATGAACATTTTTGGTATCTGGATTATATCAGCTTTCTTTGAATCATAGATCTTTTTTCTTTCCCACTTTTGCAAAAGCAAATTAATAATATTGTTTCCACTTGGCTATATTTCTTTGCACAGCAGGACGTAAAAATGTAAAGTGCTCTGGGAGGAAGCAAATGCATTGTACATGGCTGGTGGTGCCAGCAGACTCCTCCTATTTAATGCACATTTTTCTAAAAGTAAGTACAAACACATTCTTTACATTTGTAGAGCTCCTAACGAGTTGGTGAAGTACTTTCACACAGATTATTTCACCTACTTTTCATGACAATAGTATGAGATAGGTACTAATATTCTCACATTCTACAAGAGGCAGCAAAAGCTCAGAGTTTTGGTGTCTTTTTCAGCATTACACAGCTAATGAGCAGTTGACCTAGATGATCTGACTCCACATTCAATACAGTGTTCACCATGTAGCTCCATTTCTTATTTCCATCATTCAATATAAGATGAAACGTGAAAAATGTTTGTCCCTGCTCTCAAAGAACTCCCAGTTTCATTTGGCAAGGAAATAGAAACACACACACACACACACACACACACACACACACACACACACACCGTGAGTAAAACATCACCACAGACAAAATATCAGTATACGATGCCAAGTGCCTTATAGGTGTTACTCACAACAGAGTTCATACAAACAGGGAAAAAGAGTTTGAGATCACTATGAGTTGGAGTGGTCAGAGGCATATCATAAGAAGAATATTTTGGAAGAGTAGAAATCCAGGCACCATTCAAGATGATTGTAATAATCAAGTTGTCCTCCACCCCCAGGCTCTGACTCTCATCTGTAAACATTCCAAAACGAAAAGGACATTGCATTCTTGGCTGGAAATGAAACAAGCAAATGAATCATCTGAAAATGCAGGGTTGGAGTAGGTTCTCATGTGGTTCGCATGCAAGATACCCATGTTCCCGGGCTCCCTGCTGAGGGTGCACATGCAGTGACTAAATCTGTGATGTCCGACACCTTTCATGTTCTGTGCCCCAGAGCCTGACTCATCAGCAGGGTTCAACAAACCAAGCAGTCACTTTCCTGGGTCAGGGTGCGAAGTGCTGTGGACAGGGACACAAAGGAGAGAGGCCTGGATTCAGAATCAGAAGAAAGGGACTTTGTCTTAGTGTTGTAGCAACTGTCTGAGTATAACCTTGAGCAACTCACTTTATCTCTTGGAGTTCTAGTTTTGTTATCTGTAAAATGGACCTAATGATACCTGCCCATATTAACATTTTGTGAAGAATAAATGAGGCCACATATGAGAAAGTATCCTGAAAATGGTCAAATTTTATATTAAATATTATACAAATGTACAGATTATACAAATACACATGATATACAAATTATAGAATGATCTCCAAGGGATCCTCTTCATAAAATTCCCTCCAAGTCTCTTTGGCAATCTATCAAGCACTTGTTAAAAAATGTTTTTGTCCTCATCATAATTCCCAACTATTTGATGTACACAGAGATAACTGTGAATTATTGTACATAAATACCTTGTGTAAAACCAGTTTTCCCCTAAGCCTACTCTTCAGTGAAACTGCTGGCTATCATTTTGAGCAAGATTCACTATATTAAGTGAGCATTTGTATAATTACTAGTGTGTGGATTGATGTACAGGGCTGGCGCAGGAGTTGGTGAAGAAGGAGAAAAAGTTAAAATGTAAAGACTAAAGAATATCCTTCTCAGAAAACTTGTTAAAATAGACTAAAAACAACCAGTTGCGTAACTGACACTCTACTCTCTACCACAATGCTCTTCAAAATGTGCCCTTTAGACCAGCCTCACCTGGGAACTTGGTAGAAATGCAGATTGCCAGCCCTCCCTTAGACCTACTGAATGAAAATCTGCATTTTAACAAGATTCTGGGTGATCTGCATGCATACTAAAGTTTGAGACTCGCTAGCCCGTGGAGCACTTTCCATTACATTATGTCATTTGATTCTTGAGACCATGCTGTTACAAACAGCATCAATACCTTGCCCTCCCCAAACTCCCATTTTCCAGTGAAACTCAGAGAAGTTAAGCCAGAGTCACATGGCCAGGAGTGGTGGCTGAGGGATTTCAACATCAACTTTCTGATTCTGAAGCCTGTGCTTCTTCTGTCACAGACCTTCTCTGTTCCATCTGAGAGCTCCCGAATATTTCATATGAAGACCTATGCTGAAACCAGATCTGACCTCCAGCAATCCTTTCTGACTTAAAGATCCACTAATAAATCTAAGGTACCCCACTCACATAACCCTGCCTGATGAAGGAAACATCACAGAATTAGAGGAAGAACTGCTTCCTTTGTGGCACATTCGGACCTTTGGGGTCTGTGCCAAGGAGCTGCCAGGGGAAATTCCCACTTCACATTCTTCTTCTTTTACTTGGATAATTGAGATCTTAAATGACATCAGACTTTCTGGGATCTTTCAGGGAGTTCATTCTCGGCTGATTCTGTCATCAGAATACCACTGTTATAGGGCTCCACCCCGGGGATTGCTCAAACCCAGTGGCTGACTAGGCTTCTTTAGGTCGCCTCAGGTTGGTTACTTGGAGCATAGTCTTCTTCAGCAGAAGGCCTAATTCAATAGCTTACTAAAGGTTCTTGAAAAATATGACTGGATGTCCACCTGCTTTATCTTTCTGAACAGATTCCCAACCCTGTCACAGAAAACATATTTGGGACACAAGGCAATAGGCAGCGGTTTAAAAGTTTCAGCAACAGTGATTTATTTAGAGCTGAGAACTGGAGGGTTCGCTACATTCCACTTAACGCAATATGCATATGTGAGCAAAAGATTTAAAGAAGAAAACAACCCCCAAGTGCAAACCCCAGCGAATAATGAAGACACTAAGACTGTGCTTTGATACTGCCTGGCATAACAAGTGTGCAAACTGTAGTCCTACCCAGAGGTAAGGCTTTAACTGTGTTCCTTAAGAGTGAGCTCAACTTGATTTCCAGGGCGGAGACACCGGGGCCTGCAATATCTCACCCCCTTCCTATCTACCCTAGGGATGCAGCACAAAAAATAGCAACAGTTTCTAGAGACCCTTAAACCAACATGCCCACCAAGATCCTCACTATGTAGCCAAACTCAGAGCCATTCTTAAAATGAACACTAATAGCCAGATGACTGTTTCTGTTCAGTTCATGTCAATGAGAAATTCCACTGTATTCTCCACTAAGCCTCTGTATTCGTCACTGGAGCCCCAGCCGCTCTACGAGATGCATTTAACTCTTGCACTGTTGCACTCTCTATCTTCAGATATCCAAAGATCTTCGCTTGGAGTGTTCTTTCAGCCTCAAGTGTTCTTTACCAGCTCTACCTTTTCAAACCCCAGCACCATTCAAGGCAACTCCTTCATGAAGCCTCCTCTGATTACTCAAGTCAAATATAACCACAGGTCATAGCTTGTGTCCACTTGAGCCCTTGGGTTTTCTTGCTGTTTTGGAGTTACCTGTATAACGTTCAGTCTTTCCTACCGGGCATCGCTTGGTCTGCTTCACTAGAGCGTGTTTCTTGGTGTGATTTTACAAGCTCTTATAATACCTATTTCTTACCCATTCTGAAAAGTGTGGGTGCAACAATAAATCAGCATTAACAGTAAATCAAAACAATAACAAATCATAATGGGAATATCTGACTCAAGGTTAAAAAAGAAGTATCAGGCCTCGCTCCTGCACTTTGGAGTAGGCATGTCATGATTATAACCCTCCAACCCTGTGGTCCTTTGAGGTTACCTGTGCACCCCAGAGGCTGTCTTCAAACCTGCAAGACTGGTTCTCCAGCCTCCTTGAAAAGAGCTCTTCACTTCAAAAAGAGGTTCCACCCTTTCTCATTTTAGGAAACCTAATATCATGCTCTAACATAACATAGATACATGCACCAGACTTTAAGATTTTTTTTTTATCTTTAAGAAAGCAGTATTTTGGCACAAGTTGTGTATGAAAAAAAAAATCATGGAAATCTTTAAAAGAATAAGTACGATTATAAATACTATTGTTGTTACCAAATAACTATATTTTAAGTTCTTTTTTATACTGCTATATAGATGAAAGCATTCCAAACACTTCTGAGCAAAACTAGCAATTATTTCTCGACCGGGACTTACAAGGGAGATGGCTTTCAAGAGTAGGTACAGAAAACACAAATATCTTCACACGTAAAAGCTCTGTAAAGGATTCCAAAAAGGAAGAAATGGAGGGATGTTTTTGAAGAGGTCTCCAATAGCCTGAGATTTAAAGGATAGATGAAAAAAATCAGAAAGAGGAGCTTGAAATGACAAAATATTGCTGGTGGAGTAGCTGATAATGGGGGAGGTTATGTATGCGTGGGGCACGGGTACAGGGAAAAATTTCTGTACCTTCTACGCAGTTTTGTTGTGAACCTAAAGCTGCTCTAAAAAATTAAGTCTTAAAAAAATGCTTCCAGTTACTGCCAAAGGCCCCCTGGAAGGCAGAATCTCCCTGACTGGGAACCACTTCCTTAAATTTGTTAGAAATGCACACTGTGGGCTCCACCCCAAACCTACTAAATCAGAAGCTAGGGGAAAGGGGTGTGTTTCAACATGCCTTGCAATTCCTTCTGAGGCAGTTTAAGTTTGAAAACAACACTGGTCTTATCTGCTCCTCAGAGCAAGTGTATCCCAGAGGATACAGACTAGTATTCCTTAGTGCGGGGACCATTACTTACCTACATCAGAATCACCTTTGTTGTTTGCCAGAGCAGCATCTGGGGGCCCACCCTAGTGGATGGGGAAGATGAGAGTGAAGTGGAAAGTACGGATCCAGCTTTCCTGGTTTTTTTTGTTTGTTTGTTTGTTTGTTTGTTTTTAATGTAAGCATATTCCAATGACTTTTATGTGCACAGATGTTGGAATACCACTGACTGGTATTATCTCTTCAGACTTTCTTTATTCATATCACTAACACCCTGAATTCTGGTTTTATGTTTCCAAAACAACTTTCTGATAACAATTTGGCTTCTGACCTACCTACAGCAGTGTTTCCCAGCACTGGTAACATTGTTGAACCACCTTGGGAGGTTTTAAAAAAATATCAATGCCCAGCCTTCCAAGTCCAATTAAATCAGAATCTAGGGTGGTGATATTTTTTTGAGTCTTAGAGGATTCTGATAGGCAATTAGGCTCCAAAACCACTGCCAACAGGGGGAAATATACTAGTTTTACCAATGGAATATTCCAGTGGGTTTAATGCTTACATATCTCAGTACAAATCATAAAGGTAACGTTCATGCAAATGCAAAATGGTTTGCATTTCATTCCCTTTGTGTGTCCCTTCAAATCCATCCAAGTTCTGAGGACCACAGCTAAATACCAGACCCTCAAAAGCAGTGGTATAATTGGGATATTTTCCTCCTTCTCATACCACCTGCTGGCCTTTGCTGTTATTCTTTGTAAGTCAATTCAGGATTTTATTCAATTAATTATAATAGAGATATGGCTGCTAACTTATATCTTCAAAAACAGAGGCACTTTGATGTTAATATAATCAAGTCTTTAGATCTTAGTTCCAATTCATAAGAAATATGGAGGATAGAAGAACAAATCAAACACCAATAAGGGAGAATTTTTACCAACTGAGAGGGTGAACATTTTATTTTTATTTATTTATTTGTTAAACTGTTAAATTATTAAATTTATTTTTAAATTATTTTTTAAATTATTAAAACTTTTTTAAAAAAATTTTAAAAGATTTTATCTATTTACTTGAGAGAGAGAGCAAGTGAAAGAGAGAGCATGAGTGGGGAGGAGGGGCAGAGGGAGATGGAGGAGACTCCCCACTGAGCAGGGAGCCCACTGCTGGCTAGATCCCAGGACCCTGGGCTTATGACCTGAGCTGAAGGCAGCACTTCATCAACTGAGCTACCCAGGCACTGGAGGGGGACCATTTTATAGAATAATTTGGCTGTCTTTTCAACAAGTCAATATTTTGAAAATCAAAATAATAAACTGAAATCACGTTACGACATTAAAAGGGAGAATATTTTAAACTAAAAAAGAGTTAAGAAACAACCATCAGAGGCGATGCCTTAATTGGATCCCAGTTGGATAAATCAGCTATAAGTGAAGTTATGGCAGCACTTGGAAGAATTTGAATATGATTTGGATATTAGATGATGTTAAGGAATTATCCTAAATGTTGTTAGGTATGACAATGTTGCTGTGGTTACACAAGGAAATATCTTTATTTTTAGAAACATGTCACAGAGGGGCACCTGGGCGGCTCAGTCAGTTAAGCGTCTGCCTTCGGCTCAGGTCATGATCCCAGGATCCGGGATCAAGCCCCGCAGCGGGCTCCCTGCTCAGTGGGGAGTCTGCTTCTCCCTCTCTGCTGATCCTCCTACTTGTGTGCTCTCTCTTTTTCTCTCAGTCTGTCAAATAAAGAAATAAAATCTTAAAAAAAAAAAAAAGATTTGCCTCATCCACATTTAAAAAAAAAAGAAAGAAAGAAACATCATAGAGACAAAATGCTGTGCTATGGATAATTTACTTTAAACCACTCTAGTCAAAAAAATTGATGATGTATATATAGCAAAATATTAACAATTGTCCAGTCTAGATTATGGAAATAAAAGTATTCATTACACTGTTCTCTTTCCTTTTTTCATTTGCTTGAAATTTTTTATAGTAAAAAATGGGGTGGCAAAAAGGATAAAAAAGGATAGAATATGTAAATTCAGTTTAGATAGTGGAGAAACTTCTGGAATGGGAACAAAACCACCTGAGTCTGGTCTTGACTCTGAGTGGTGCCCTCTCCGGGACTCAGTTGCTCCTATGCTAAATGAGGGGTTAGACCAACATCCTTCTTGCTGTAATCCTGTATTGAATATCCTCATACACAATGTTAATAGAACCAGATACAGTGACTGGCACTTTTAAAAGCAAGATACTGCCCTCGAATACAATTCAGAATATCTCTGGGTAATAGCAATTGTGGATGGAGAGGTTTTATTTGACAAAGATTTTCTACTGCTAATATTTTAATAATGAAAAATGTAGCATTTCTCTTTGAAGTCTATGGAAAACTAGAGTCCTGTAACCTGAAGTGGGAAAGCCTAAAGCAAATCTCTTATGTAGAATTCTTCATAGCATAAAACACTCAGGGCGCAATTGTGTCTAATGTGTGAAAAAGCTTAGCATTTTGTTTTCTTCCGGACTTGATGATGGAAAGAAGGATAAAATTCTAATGGAGCGATGGTACTTTATTAGGGAATCAAGAACAGGCTGTTCTAAAGTTCTGAAGGTGTCAGTTTCCTCTTAAGTGGGAAAGCAAGCTAAAACGGATTTTAGTGCCATTCATTTGAGCAAATCCTCATTAAGGACCCCCTGCGTGTCAGTGATGTTGGGGGGACACCCAGGACACATCTTTGTCAGGCACCCACCATGTGCCAGGCATTCTTGTTAATATGGGGGTGTTTTGAATTCAGCATTTCAGGTGCTTATCAAAACAGAATCCCTAGGTGCCTGGCTAAGTCTCCTGATGTGACTCTTGATCTCGGGGTTGTGAGTTTGAGCCTCACATTGGGTGTAGAAATTACTTAAAAATAAAATCTTTAAAAAAAAAAAGGAGAACCTTGTCCTCTTGGGGCATACACACATTCTAATGGGGAGAGAGATTCTATAAATATGTAGATACATAAGTAAATATGAAAATGTCAGCTACTGAGAAGTGTTATTAAAAAAAAGAAGAATGTGAAAGAGACGGGGGGGCTCTTATAGGAGGCAATTGGTGAAGGCTTCTTTGAGGAGGTGCTATTTTAATTGAGACCTGAGTAAGAGGAAGTCAGTGAGTGACGCAGAGATAACATCTGAAGATTAGGCTGCCTACTGTGTGCAAGGACTGTGAGTGCTCCACTTTTACTAGCTAACTTAAGCTTTATGGCAACCCTTAGGAGGGGGGTACTATTATCTATTATCTCCATATTACACACATGAACATACTGAAGCACAGAGACATGAAACCACTTGCCCGATGTGACAGAGCTGGAATTTGAACTAGGAAGCCCAGCACCAGAGCCTGCACTCTTCTGCCACAGCTTCACTCAGTAAGCTGGGCCAGTAGTATATTCTAGGAAGAAGAAATACAAGTAATGGAGGTCTTAGCACACAATGAGTGTGATGTGTTTGAGAGACCAAAAGAAGGTCAATGTGGCTGATGCCGAGCGACCAAGGGGGAGAGAAGAAGAAGCAAAAGAGCTAGGGTGGGGCGCCTGGGTGGCTCAGTCACTTAGCGTTGGCCTTCAGATCAAATCATGATCCTAGGGTCCTAGGATTGAGGCCCGAGTCGGGCTACCTGCTCAGCTGGGAGCCTGCTGCTCCCTCTCTCTCTCTGCCTGCTTGCGCTCTCTATCAAATAAATAAATAGAATCTTAAAAAAAAAAAAAAAAGAGCTAGGCTGGAACCTGATGATGTAGGGCGCAGGGCTTTATTCTCCTTGCAATAGGAAGCTTTGAAGAGGTTTTAAGCTAGGGTGTGTGTGATGTTATCTGCCTTTTGTTTGGTAGCTCTGCTGTGCAGAAGATGGAATCTCAGGGGCCAAATTGAGGTAAAGTGAGCACTTAGAATGTTGCTGTCGCAGGACAAGTAGAACTAAGTGTAGCTGGAGCGTAGTTCACAGCTGTGTCACGACAAGACAGAGCTGGACTAGGGCTTGTTTCCAGAGACAAATAACAGAAGTTTCTGATATGTTGCTTGTGAGATGTGAGAGTAGGACAGAAATCAAAGATGACTCCTAGGGTCTCCGTGTGAGCAACCAGGTGGACGGGGGGATCATTCAGAGGACTAGGGAGTGCTACGTTAAGTTTGACTTGGTTGTTAGACGTCCGAGTCTGGGTTTTGAGCTTAGAAAAAGTTGACGTGGCTTGTTCTAGTCTGAGAGAAAAAGAAACATTTTGATAAGCATAATCTCTTCTGAAATAAATTCAGTCCGAGCAGGAGAAAGACACATATGTGGAATTTATCAGTCTAGATCAAGAATTGCATTCAGGTGGCCCAGGGATATGTTTTATTTGGAATTCAAAATGTTTTAAAAATTGGATCTCACATAAAAATACTTCCGGCTTCCCTTTAAAAATCAGAAGGCCAAGGAACATTGATCCAACATTTCTGTGTTTGGAGCTCTCTGCTTTTCCACAGACTTCCCTATTCCCTGTTGTATTGCTCCCGTCCAGACTTTATAGGAACTTGAGTTCTTGGCACTTGAACTAGATTCTAGTCTTCACTCTGCCACTTACGATTGTTTGAGACTTTGCAGTTGTTTAACTTTTCTGGGTCTCAGGTCCTCAACCATCAAATGTGTGCTGTATGTAGTTCACAGGGTTCTTTTGAAAATAACATTAAATAATGGGTATGAAAGCATCTTATCTTGGTAATGTACTCTAAAACAGTAAAATATTATTTCCTTCCAAAAAAAAAAGCCTTCAGATTATCAGTTTATAACTGCACAATGAAAGCTGGCCATACCTAAATTTAATTATTTAGATATTTAGAAAAGTTCAAATTACTTCTAAAATGAAGTCTACTTTAAAATAAAATGGAAATGGGGAGGCATCTGTGCCCCAAAGTGAGGGGAAGAAATTCTCCAAGGGTAGACATATCCACACAATACTGAGAATTTAAAACATTTCAAGGGGACAAAGATGAAAAGGAAAAGCAGAAGAATGGAAGGGCAGAGAAACTGGAGTCAGAAACCACAGATTCTTGTCTTAGCCGCACAACTTCTGCTCTGTCTGAACTGAACGCACAGTGACAAAGGGAGTTCATCCCTAATAAGTGCTATACACACATTATTTCACACACAATCCTGTGAGGCAGATAGAGCTACTGTCCCCATTTTCCATGGAGGAAATTAAGGCACAGACTAGTTCAGGCATCTGCCCATAGTTGTGTAGCGAGCAAGTGTGAGAACTGGATGTGTCTTTTCCCTTCTCAGTTTCTTGGAATAAAATGTGAAGAAGTGAAGTTTTATTTTATAAAGATTTTCCTAGGGTGATGCTGAGGTGTATTCTATAGATACGTGGATGCTTACATAAAGAATACATACCTACATAGAGAAGCTATTGTTCATTCCAGTGAGGAGCTGCGTTTTTATATAATTCATTTAGAATGCCGGTGATGTCTTAGAAGCTGTTCTTATGTGATTTACCAAAGTTTGGAAACCACAAACTAAGTCATCAGGTGGCAATTTATGAAAATGTATGTACTGATATTGAGCTGTGTAATATTTTACTTTAAGCTTATTGATATATGCATCCACTCGAAATGTATATTCAAAACATTATTTCACAAGTACTGTTAGCTAACACAACCTACAATTTCTCTGCCCAGTACAGAGCCACACACTTAGGCACTTAATGAAATTTGTGTTGTTGAGGCTCCAAATATGTTGTACAAATGAGATCTCACCTTCTCAACCTCCCGAGCAGCCCCGTAATGCTAATACGCTCATTCTTTTGGTAGTCCGTAAATACGACGTGAAGTTGGGAGATCATTGATGTGAGTTCTAAAACTTGCTCTCCTGCTTACCCACTGAGGGCACTTAGTTCGACCAGCTATAAAATGAGAGAGTTGGGCCAAATGACCTCTAAGTTCCCTTCCTCTTAAATTCTGGAATTTTTGAGATCTAGCTGTAAGGTGAAATGGTGCCCTTTCGTTGTTATCAGCTGAGTATTAGTTGAACTCCCCATGAAAAACAAATGACTCTCCAAGAGTTTCTAACAGGACTAGAAGAACAAAAATGAACCATAGGTTAGTCGTTCTTATTCCTGAAGTCGGTGGCTTATGCCCGAATGCAGGTCTTACACGTTTTAATACGCCAGACGCACTCCAGTTGAATTGCTAGGCTGAATGCAGACCAGGGACTCTGGCTGTGCGGGGTGGACCTTGTCTGATTGCATCAACAGGGTGGGCTGGGATGCTTGATTCAGTTCCGAGTAGTCATTCAGCAGTTCAGTGACACATAGAAGGTCATGGACTTCAAAGAGAATGCTGAATGCAGAGATGAAGGCCTGTGCAGAATGGCCCGGTTAACGATCACACTTCATAATTTCATGGTGTGCTGACTCTCCCAGACATGGTGTTCAGCCCAACTCGTACTGGTTTGGCTTGGGAATCAGGAGCCTTCACCCCACGGTCCCTCCCTGATTCCTCAGCATGATTAACTGAGTATTGATCTTCCTTTACAGAATTTCTTTATGCTTAGAGAATTCACCAAAAGAATAATCCTCATCATGTTGGGGCACTTTGTTCCACGATTTGCATGTTCTTCTCAAGTCATTAGTCATTTCTCTGAGCGTGTGAGGTACACGGGTCACACACAATAACCTAGTCCTTACAGGCAGGGAAACAGAGAGTCAGAGAGGAAAGAGCTTGCTCTGCATCACATGGCTAGTTAAGGGACACGTTTCCTCCCGTCTAATGCTCTTTCTTCTCTGACATAATCCATCAGCCTGACGGGAAGATGTTTTTAAGGCTTTACATCCTTTATGTATGCTGGAAGAAGGGGTATAATGTCTGATTTTATATGATGCATTTCATAAAATTTAATAATGACCATTTCTTCCCCCTCTGGCATGCCTAATGTAGGTACTATGTCAGTGCCCATCTGGTATCCCTTTATATAGTGGTTTTCAAGCAGTGTTCTCGAACAGTGGGTTTCATGGGCCTCTGAAGGACCATCACAATGTGGTGACGGGGAGAGGGATGATTAGGTCAGATCATAGGCACCATCCCCACTCCAGCTGGAACATCTTTGCCATTATCTGCTTTACATAGCAAACTGCCGACTGAAGGAAAACCAACCCCAAAAGTAGGTTAGTAAATGCTTTCTTTGTTGTCTTAGTGAGGATGATAGCCCAGGAAGACAGTCCTTCTGATTGCTCTGAAGAACTGCTTCAAAGCTTGTTAGCTACAGGGGATTATACATATGAAAAGGGAAAGGGGTATATGTGTTTACAAGCAGTTTTCCAAATACTTGCACATCACAAGATCTAATTTGTTATCATTGTAATAATTTGTTCCACCACATAGGCAGGAGAAAGACCCTTATGTCATCTGAACATAACGTTATGTTTCTATCATTCTGATTTTTTAAAAATATTGCTTCTCTGTCTGCTTAACTGGTTTTCCAGTTCTTCCCGTTTTTTATTTCTCCTTGAGGTCACTGGAGACAGTCATAGGAGGCTGACATCAGTTACCCACTGCAGATTTAGTGCACAGAACTTCTTCATTACACTGAACAAAGGCGTCTCCAGACAAAATGCTTGAAAACTACAGAATTATCATGTTCTTTTCAAAGGGGGCCATATTTTATTCTAGCAACAAGCTCTAATTTGGTGGCAGGAAAAAGTACTGGACTTTGGCTTCAAGCAGATCTGTGCTCAAGCTCCAACTCACTTATGAGTGAGCCTGAGTAACCTCTTCAAGCCTTATTTTCCTCTTGTGTGAAATGTAAACAGGGAGGAAGGGAGGAAGAATTTTCCCTGCACTTCAAGGTCCTTCTAGTTGGAGTAAGAATCAAATTGACATGAAATTGATTAACAGGAGAAAATCAGATTTAGTTTTGCATGTACAAGGAATCCACACGGATGTGGAAATTCCAAAGACAGTCAGGCAAAATGAGCAGGTCCTCTATCTCAATTCCTTTTAGGCAGTTGTGGGGATGGTGAAGAGCTTTTTCCAAATCTGCTGGGTTTTGACTGCTTTTAACTCAAAATAATCTTCATGCCAAAGTGGCTCATCTTGGGTTGGCCTGCCCTTGGCCCCTACACCTTCTGTATTAGTGTGCTAGGCTTGCAGTAACAAACTACCACAAATAGCAGCTTTAACAACAGAGATAAACCACCTCATAGTTCTGGAGACAAGAAGTCCAAAATCAAGGTGTCAGGAGGGTTGGTTTCTTTTGAGGGTTATGAAGAAAGGATCTGTTCCAAGTCTCTCTCCTTAGCTTGTAGATAGTTGTCCTCTCCCTGTGTCACTTCACGTTGTCTTCCTTCTTGGGGTGTCTGGGACCAAATTTCTCCTTTATATAAGAACACCAGTCATACTGGATTAGGGTCCACCCAAAAGACCTCATCTTAACTAATTGCATCTGCAATAACGCTATTTCCAAGTGAGGTCCCATTATGAGGTACTGGGGGTTAGGACTTCAACAAATGGACTTGGGGGATGGGTGATATGAAACAACTCAATCTTCCTTATGGAAATTAGATTAGATTTGATGCTCACTTTAAATGCTTTCCCAAGGACCTAAGTCATAATACCTATTTAACGGCATGAGTTTTCTTCCTTTTGTATAGTGCTACCCTCATTGCTGACTTTTCTCCCAAAACACTCCCTTCTGTTCTTTGCTATGATCCTTTTTTTTTTTTTTTAAGGGAGAGAGAGAATCTGAAGCAGGCTCCATGCCCAAAATGAAGCCCAATTCGGGGCTTGATCTCACAACCCTGAGATCATGACTTGAGACAAAATCAAGAGTCAGACACTTAACTGACTAAGCCACCAGGGCTCTCCGCTATGATCCTTTCTATCTTTACCTTTTCCCTCAGCCTCTATTATGACCTTTTGAGGCTACTCATCTCTTCTCCCCATTCCCAGGGGAATTTCTGAACCTAGGGTGAGGTTATATAGGTCCCAAGCTGCACCTTTCACAGGAGAGTGATCCTAGGAATGAGCTTCAGACTAATCTTTGAAGATCATTATTGTTCCTCCATTTCTCTCTGTAAAAGGTAGAAATTGACCACCTTGACTCTAGTCACTGCAGCTTCTGAGGGAGGCCCTGGGTGGCTAGAAGAGTCATTGTGAATTCATTAAAGTCTGGCTGCATGGAAAAGCTTCTGACAAAATTTCCCAGAGAGGTAACGTCAGAACTTTCTGAGAAAAGTTCATAAACATGTCTGAGCATGAGGGGGTGGTTTGAACAGCAGATGCCAGATTCTGAAGAAAGAACAGTTCTAATGGAACAAAAGTTCACTGGGGCAAACAAAAGAAGTGAAAATACAACTGCATTTTTTCAATTTAAGTTTGTCTAAAACCAGCATGTCAGAGGTACTTCCACCAATCTTGAGTTAGTTCTCCCTCACTTGGAAAGTTGAAATATGGCTAACTCCCTCAGTAACTTGGCATCTCCTCTGGGGACTGTACAACATGATTTACCAAAAGCATGGCTTTAAAGTGGCACACTGTAAAAGTTCTATGGGTAATTACTGGTAGAGCTTTTCTCTAAAGAGCTGCACAGACGGTAAACTGAAATATGAAAATTAGAGTCCAGAGGCTGGGCAGATTCCAGGCCTGCGTCTGATTTGCTGAGTACACCTGATGCATGCCAAATAGCCAGATGGCAGCGTATCATGATGGGTGGCGGAATTGTTTTTTGTGCTTAATGCATACAAGGAGTCTCAGGACAGAAAGGCAGAAATTGGGGTAGATGCAGTTCTGGAGTAACTGCATTTTCAAGATAGCAGAACTAACTACCCTGAGAAATGTAAATTCCCTGACCCTACACTCAGGCTGCTGTTTGAGAAATCTGGGTCCCTGAATTAGGGGTTCCTTTTGTAGACCTGTCCCTGGTGTCTTGATTTATCAGCATGCATACATTTCTAGATGTCTACAGATGGGAGTGGGAGTCTTGGAAAGGCGAGGGAAGCTCCTTTTGATGAAAGGATTGAGTGGGTGGAGTTGAATCTGGAGGCTAATCTCTTTATGCAGGTGTGTGTGTTTGTGTGTCAGTGTGTGTGTGTGTGTGTGTGTGTGTGTGTGTGTGTGCATGTTGACCTGGGCTTGGCTAGCTCAGCTGTTGATTTGGAAGACAAAACAACAGTTCCTAATTCTCTAGTGCACCATCAGCTAGTGTTCCAGCTCGGCAATAGTGGTGGTCTTGGGAATCACAGCAGACCACCCAACACGGGAAAGAAATGAAAACAATGCCTAGCCCCGCAAGCAGGTTTTGCACTTTTAATCTCAAAACATTCAGAAGCAGGAAATCTTTTACAGTTTATTATCATGAAGTCCCTGGCACAGGCATCAGCATTTGAGAAGGAGAGAAGCTAAATCAACATGAGGCATAATAATATCAATAGTGTACAGCAATAACAATGGTAATTTATACTTTCCATCCCCCTTTGAAGAATTTTTTTTTTCCCATGGAAGTTTCTTGAAGACAAAAGTGCCCTCAGTCTGGAGTGACTTAAATTACTGTTTTGACTCTGGCATTAGCTCTATCACTTTACCTTTATTTCTCAGAGCCATGTTTTCTCATCAGTAAAAATGAGGTGTATACTGCCTACATGAGGCAGCCCTCTGGACTGGCTAATCAGATAGATAGATAGACAGATAGATAGATAGATCCATGTATTCATACAGAAAAGTAATATCTCACTTTCACTTCAACTTTGAAAATCAAGATTCTCCACTTTATATCAAAAACTAATGATGTACTATACGTTGGCTAACTGAACATAATAAAAAAAAAGTGCACTGTACCCAAAGTACAATTGGGTTGTCATAATCAACATTAGCAAAACACCAAATGGGTGTATTTCACTGCACTAGGGCTTGGTGGAGTCACAAAGAAGTATGGCAGATGGGCTCACGGGAGAAGCAAAACCTACAGGGTCGCCTGTGTGGCTCAGTTGGTGAAGTGTCTGCCTTCAGGTCAGGTCATGATGCCGGAGTCCTGGGATAGAATCCCAGGATCTAGTCCTGGGATTGAGCCTGCTTCGGGCTCCCTTCTCAGCAGGGAGTCTGCTTCTCCTTCTGCCCCTCACCCCGTTCATGCTCTCTCTCTCTCTCTGTCTCTCACTCTGTCTCTCAAATAAATAAATAAAATCTTAATTTTTTTTTTTAAAAGAAGCAGAACCTACACACAAGAGTCAGGCAGGAAGGAGCAATCTTGATGTGTAAACTCACACTGATAATTTAATTATGAAGGCTTCTAATATATAATATTGGATGCATTTCTAAACCCTGAAGACACTGTGGCATCCTATGTGTCACCCCATAGACATCTCCTTTTGTACATTTCATAGAGTTTTTGGGTTGTGTTCTCTACATTGTACTATCTTCCTGACAAATGCAAATGACGATTTTCTTCTCCTGGCATCTCTCTTTTCAATAAACACTCTTCAATGGTTCAGTGAGGTATACTCATTCTTTCCCCCATTTTTGGAGAAAGTGCTGTGGCAGGAGTAGCCCAGGAAGATGGTAACAACATTCTTGTAGAGACTTTGGAATAGGAAGAAGAGATGCTATTTAAAAATTTGTGCAGCCTTTCTAAAAAACAGAATGTTCTGAGATTTTAAGTCTTCATCTATCCTCATTGTCTCTAAACATGGCTGGAAAGCAGCAAAAACTCTCCGCTTTCCAATTCTAAATGCTTTATTCATGCCATCCTATGCAGTGTCAAAATAGCCAAGTACAAACCCTTTGATGGCTATAAACTCAGTAAACACTGGTCACAATCATTACAATGTGGCAGCACTCATATGTACAATGAAGCCAGAGCTTCCCCTCACCCTTTCCTCCCCTTTATAAAGGTGTTTGAGAGGGAGGATCGCAGACTGTAATGGTTCTCAAACCGTAGTGTTCCAAGTGAAGATGCCTGGACCATATCTCCAGAAATTCCCATTCGGTAGCTTTGATTTATTGACAGATAACTCAGAAAATCCAAGGCACATGGTCTCAACAGCACATTTTAAGAAATGCCAACACAGCATCTAAGAGTTCAGGATTTCAAGTTAGAAAAATCTAGGTTTAAATCCCAGAACCTGAAGTCCCTTGCTATCCATCATTGGGTGAGTTCTTCAAACTGTTTAAGCTTTAGTTTTTTCAACTGTGAAATAGAATTAATGACACTCAATGCAGAGTGGTCATTAGTTCAGGGTGAAGGTAGGTAATGTGTACAGAGAACTTGGCGCAGTGACTGCCACATAGTAGGCACTAAACCAACAGTGGCTATTATTTGATGTGACTCCTGGCCTAAACTCTGGCAACACTTTAAAAGGTTTGACCGCTTGAAGGATCCACATGTATTCCCAAGTGAAAAATTATAGTGTTCTTTTTCTCACAATGATGGTGAAGCACAGTAGCCTGAGTATATAATTCTTTTTTTCCCTAGTCAATTCCATAAAACCACATTAAGGAACATCAAGTTAATTTAAGCATAGGGGCATGATACATTTGTCCCTGAGGAATCTGTAACAGCACAAGCTGAGGGATGATAAAAGTCCTTGAGACAGTCATGTGGGTATGTTGAAAAAGATTTTGACAGTCATCATAGTATGAGGTCGTATGCATAAAGTAGGACTGGGGACCTGGGTGGCTGTTTTCCTGGCGATATGGTGATAATACTAGTTCTGTCCTCTTCACAGTAATGTAGGAATCATATGAGTAAATGCAAGTGAGAGCAATTTGAAAATTGTGCAACATTAAGATAATAGGATTGCTATGATGAGGCGTCTGCTCTAAAATCCAGAAAACATAACACACAAAATAAGTTATAGGTCATTTCATAAAGAGAGTAGTAAGGACTGATCATAAGTCTAGTTACATGCCACCCACTGTTGAGTGACTGGAAGGCCAGATGTCCATGTGGTAGAAATGATGAAGAGCTGATTCGAGAATCAGATAGGAGGCCCAGATTAGCTCATTTTAAGGTTCACTCCTATGCAGATATTACAAGATTCTAAGAAACACTGCATCTAATTAGACTTTCAAGAAAATAGCGTAGGAAAATGTATTCCACATTTTGCAGTTAAGCTGGCAGACTTTCTAGAAATAAATTTATAGTAAAATACGTGCTTTGAAAAGGCTGTATTTTTAGGCAACAGCTCAATCAAGTAAGAAAACAAAACCAAAATTACAGACCAGGTTGTTTACTAAATGAAAATTCTAGCTTTTATTATGGCTGTGGGACTTGGATCTGCCAGAGCTATCACACCTGGCTTGTTGAGCAATAAATACCTGTGGCACCATGAGTCAGATGGTACATTAACTGGCAAGTCAAGAAGATCAGGAACATACTCCTAAAATGACGTCTTTGCACCTGTAGAGGAACACTTAATACCCACAGACAGCTACAGCTTCGTGTGGACAGGGAGGGGGAGGGGAAAGGGAGCAAGAGCTCCAGGACTGGGAGCTTATCTGAAGAAAATACAATTTCTGTTGACAAACCTTCAGGCAATTCATCTCTATCTTCTGTGTTTTATCAATACTTTACATTCATCTGTACAAACTCATTGGGTATCTGTTGTGCATCTTTTCCCCACGAGTCAGGGGTTATGCCTTATTAAATTCTATATTTTTAGTGGCACACAATGGCGTTGGGCCTAACACACAGAACTCAGCATAAAGCTATTAATTGAATATAATAGCATGGGTTAAGAAGTAACCCAGGTCTAGAAAATATGACCAGTCTGCGGCAGAACATATGGGTCCAGTTGGAAAATTCCACAAAAAAGAATACACATTAACTTTCAGTACAGCATCAAGGATCTCTTAAAATAAAGGGGCTGTGCAATCTGGTAGCAGAAAGCAGCATCAAGCTCTATAAAATCTGAAGCTCTCCCTTTGAGGTAAAGAGGAGTCACTCCATGCTGGCAGCAGGTCAAGGGCCCTGCTCCAGTCGTCCCAGTTACCCTGCCCAAAGAGATGAGTGACATTTGATTTAATCCTAGTCTCATCTTCTAAGTCAGTGCCTAATATTTGGTGTATGCTCAATAAGTATTGGTTGAATTATTTTAATTATCAAGTTCTAGGCTTTTTACATATATCATCCCCACTTAGTACAGCAGGAAGTTGCTTAATTAGACAAGGATATGGAAGTCTACACTTTTCATAGGGTTGTGATAGAAGACAGAGGATCCAACTCAATGTCCAAGAGACCTGCACAGGGAAAAAGGAGGCAGATCCTTTCAGTCTATAGGAGAAGCACAGACTAAAGAAAATAGGGCTGCGACCACTGGCGGAAGGGCAGGGTCCTTTTGCAGTCTGCCTTGGTTTTATGATCCCTAATGAGAGTAACTGGGCAATGACTCAGGGTTATTAACCAGAAGCCGGAGAGAGGTTGAGGCAGAGAGCAAATTTTACCCTGGAGTTTGGGCACTTTCCGTGAAATGTCTTTCAGAGCTCCTTGCTATTGGAATTGTTCAAGCAGAGGCTAGACAGGTGTGATACAAGGATGCTGTAAGGGGAGTCTTAGAGGCAGAGTCTCAGGTGGAATTGAACTAGTGGCCTTTAAGTCCTCACCTATTATACTTTTCCCCAACTATTATATTTTAAAAATATAAGCTATATTATTTATTGAGCAGGGCATTAGGTACTGAGCAAGGTACTCTCTCTCTCTATATATAATTGTAGCATTTACTATGCACTGAATGGAGTTCTTTGTGTATACACATTCCATAAACCTTCTCACAAGCCTATGGAGTAGGTACTGTTTTAAGTTCCATTCTACAAATGAGGAAATGGAGGCACATGAGGATCAGCAACTTGCACAAGGATATTCAACTAGTAAGTAGCAGAGTTGGGACTTTAATCCACAAAGTCTGGTTTCTACTGTGTACTCACATCTATTCTGCTGTACGGCTGCTCTGAGCTTTGCAGTAATGATGTGATAGTTAGATTGCCACTCTTCCTTTAGAGACGAGAAACTGAGTTCTACAGGTATTTGTTGTGTGCCTTTGATTACTCTGGAGTCTTCTCCAACTTCCCTTTTCCATCTACCTGGTTTTAGTGCTGCTCCCTCCAAGCCTGAGATCCCGCAAAGGCTTTTTTATCTCTACTTTCAACCTCCCCTCCTCCCACTCATCCTTCAAATTGCTGCCTGATGTCATTCAAGCATCTCCACTGGCTCCTTCCTGTCTGTGGCATCAGGTTCAAATACATCAAACCTGTGTGGCTTTTCATAACCTGCTGCCCTTACCTTTGGAAAACTGTTCTCTGACTCTTTAAAATATAAACTCGATTCCCATCATTGTTCCACTCATGTTTGTAAGTCTTGTTTCCTATAAACAATAATACTAATGTGTCTTTTTTAGGGAATATTATTTCATTTACAAGCTTCTCTTTCTATCTTTGCCCAGCATTCATTCTGGCCCCACGGCCTCTCTCCCTCATCGGTCTACTCTTCCTCAACATCACCACTGTCTTAGTTCAGACTCTCTTCACCTTCATAGGAATTCCTTTTGTATTTCCTGCTTGTTCTGCTGCCAGGCTTATCTCCCAAAAAGCCAATCTCAACAAGGCTGCTAAGAAGCCTTTAATTTATGCTAGATAATAAGTTAGTCGAGTGGGCCTTGAAAGACAGGCCAGGGATCTGGATAAGGAAATTTTTTATGTGGGATATAATAATATTGGAAAAACTCATGCTTTCCTCTCAACTGTATAACTAAGGATTGTACTATATATGCAAAGGATGTCAAAGGTGCTTGAGAAGGGGCCAAACAAGGTATTTGTTGCAGTAGCTTCTTTTATTCCTCATCCCTGCTATGATCCTGTCTCTGGAGAAGGTTGCTTTGATAGGGAAAAACAAGGGGAAACAGAGCAGAATGCTGTAGATGGCAGGTGTTTGCACAAACGAAGCTGTAAAGCTTTGGCCCAACCTGTCTGGCACTCTTACTGTAGCAGCCCCTACAGTCATTCAGCTGAAAAAAAAAATGCAAATTCTGGAATGGACGGAAAAAAAAGAAATCTTATCACATCTCTTTATCCTATTTCTGACCTGTTATATTTTGTTTCTGTTTCATTAAGGCTCTGTGGCTTCCTCCATGCCCTCAAAGTGGATCTTGACATCTTTCCTCAGACATAAACTACTCATCATCTCTCTTCTCCTTGAGGTATTGCAATTATGCATAGGTTACACTGTTTGAAATTGTTCTCAGTTCTTGAATGTTCGGGGGTTGTTATTTTATTCTTTCTTTCTTTCTTTTTTTTCTCTTTGCTTTTCAGAGTGGGAAGTTTCTATTGATCTATCTCCAAGCTCGCCGATTCTTTCCTCATCCATGTCCAGTCTCTGGTAGGACCATCGAGGGCATTCTTCATTTCTGTAACAGCATTTTTTACTTCTATTATTTACTTTTGATTCTTTTTTAGAATTTCCATATTTCTGATTACCTTACCTATCTGTTTTTCTCATGTTGTCTACTTTTTCCATTAAAGTCTAACATATTAATCATAATTATTTTAAATTCCTTGATACTTTCAACATCTGGATTACATCGGAGTCTGGTTCTGATACTTGTTTTGCCTCTTTAGCTTGTAAGCTTGTATATATATATATATTTTGCCTTTTGGTATATCTTATAATTTTTTGTTTAAAGCTGAATATCATGTATCACATAATAGGAAGTGAGATAAATAGTGCTTTAGTGTACGGATTTATGTTAGCCTGCCTAGGAATTAGACTGTTTTTAATGCTTGTTGCAGTTGTAAGTGCCAGAGGCTTCCAATTCCTGTGCTGTCCTTGTTTTGTTTCCTGTCTTGACTTTGGGCTTCCCCAAGTACTCGTCCTCAGAGAAAGTCTGTGTCTTGTAGCTATTTCAGCTCTAATCCACTGTTATTGTGCTGGAATTTGTTGGAGGTAAAGTGTGGGGGAAGGGAAACATTCTATAATCCTATGATTTAAATCTCAGTCTTTTAATGGGTCTTTGTTTCTGGCCGTGATCTTCATGAGAGTTTCTTCAGTGATATAGCTTTCCCCCACTCAGGTGATACAGGAAGGCTAGAGGGGACTGGAGTGGGAAGAATGACCTCCCTCAACTAGAAGGTTCTGGTAGTCTTTTTCCCTTGAGAGCAGGCCTTTGTTACTGGGGAATGTTTGTATATTTCACAATGACTATACTTCCCCTCCCCCTGACAGAGCCATAAGAGCATCTTGCTTGGATCTTCAACTTAAGAACCTGGTGCGGTCCCTGGAAGTAAAACCTACAAAAATGTGGGAATCTTCCTAAGACTGCAGCCCCCAGGATTTTCTCATTCTCGTGCTAGTTTATACTCAGCCTCTAGCAATTCATTTAAATCAGCATTTAAGTGTTCCTACTAGTTTAGTACCCTCAACTTCAGGTAAGTGGCTCAGCTGCTTCTCTCTGAATTTATCTGTCTTTCCAGGGTGGTAGTTTTCCTGGGATCTCACTTTTCTGATGAGTCCAGGAAAAATAATTGGTTTTCAATTTGTCCATCTTTTTGTTATTGTTGTTGTTGTTGTTGTAAGTTCAGGAGTGATGACTTCCAAGTTCTTTATATTGTCAGAGCTGAAGACAGAAGTTGCTGGATGTAGAATGAATGTCTTTATGAAAGAGGCATATATGTGTTGTATCTTATTGAACTTTGTATTTATCTTATGCCCAAAATAGAGTGGAAGCTCACAAGATTTTAAAGTGTTAGTGTTGAGTCAACAGAAAGGGACAAAGAAACTGGTATAATTAAGTTAATCACCAGAATCAGTGAATATTCTTAAGCGTAATAATTGCATAAGTCATAGAAGACACTTATACAATACAAAAGCATAATAATATTTTGCAGTGTTAGATGTGCATTTTTTAATAAAATTACAACCTTGTACCAAGCACATTATTATTCCTGCTGCTTATAAATCTGAAACTCAAAAGGGAAACCTATAAATTTTCACCAAACAATAGCACCCACACACTTAATTCACATGTCTGTTCATTCCCAAGCACCATGCTTTACACAGCTGCCTGGAATTTTGGCAGAGAACATCCCAGATGCTGCCAAGATCATGAGAGAGGAAATGAATCTTAAAGTAGCTGATTCTAACTTTCAGGAAGCAAGATCATTGCATTTCTGAGTGTTCAAAGAATGTAGACTTGGGAGACGAGGAAAATACATGAGGAGGAGAGAATTTCTTCATGATGGAGACAGAATTCCTAATAAGGCAAGAAGTACTCATTAGGATGTAGATTTATGTTGGAGTCCCATGTTCAATAATAAATGAAACAAATGTTTTATATGGGTTTCATTGTGTGGCTCTACCTTATATCAGTACATCTATTGGCAACACTTTTCACACTATGACTCTCCTCTTGCCACCAGATCCACCCAAAACCTGGCCATGCCTTCAGCAGAGTTAAGGGTTTTATTAACCTTTATGTTTTTGTTTGCATTCATATAGAAAGATCCTCTGCCATCAAAATCTTACCATTTTAGATTAGAATGAAACTTGTGGTCAGATCAAAGATACCAGCATGTACTCCTGGTGTTCATACACACACAGATACAGAAATGTAAACATAGAGTATGTACATGCTTGGTCAATATATATTAACATCAGGGGATGCTGGGTGGAGATATGTGGGAAATCTCCACCGTATCTTTGCAACTTTCCTGTAAGTCTAAAATTATTTCAAAATAAAAGGGAAAAAAGAAAAGAAAAAGGCTAGAAAAGGCCATATGACATGTTAAAATGATTAAACAAAGGAACTTCATATGACTTGAAGGCCCAAGTCAGCGTGACCTCTCCATGAAACCTTCACCAAAACCCCACCAGGAGCTATCTGTCCTTTCACCCATAAGTCTTTATGGGGGAAATTATATAACAGAATTTTGAAATTCTATGATATAATTTCAGAGCTGTTTTTCTCATTCCTAATGGGATGAGTTAAGAAGGAGCCTAGATAAGAAAGAGAAACCTAGTCACCGTCTAAGAAATGACTCCTCACTCCTTGCCTGCTGCATACATGCGTTAGAATTCCTTTAGGAATCCAGTTGAGTTCCAGAGCAAGTTTGCTAAGTGATCATTCTTTCCCAACAGCTGTGGAGCAAAAAGCTCTGGCTGTGGGAAATGCACAAATTTGGTTTGAGATAGGAATTTAGGAGTAGAATTTAAAGGGAGTTGGTGCTCCTAGGAAAAATTTTTTTCTCAGCATAAAACAAGAACCTGTCTCCCAGTAGTTGGAATGTCCCATACCTTTTGCACCCAAACTGCAAGTTTAATAAATAATTGTGAATTTTATCCTAGGAATGGAATATGTTCTAGCCAAGGAGTCTGGATTACGAATGAAGGAAGTCTCATGAAACCTCCGGCCAAGTCAATATATTGCAGATGCTGGCATGCTGTAATCCCCTATATGTGTCTTCCTAATAATCACAAATACCTGTTCCCTGAAAGAAAGAGTCATCCATGTTGCTGTCTGTAGTTGTAGTTTGTTCATTTTTCGTTATTGTAAGGTTTTCCAATGTATAACTCTACCACAATTTATTTGTCTTTTATTGATGGACATTTGTCTATTATAAACTATGTCAAAATGAATGTTCTTACACATGTAGCCTATAGTACGCATGCAATAATTTCTTAAATCCTACTTTTTATTAACTCTTGTGCAAATAAATGAAGAGCAACTAAATAAGAAAAGCAAACCTATTTACTGAGACTTTGCTATAGTAAGGGAGTCAATGAGTCAACCACCATGCAAGTCAATCACTTGCATTCTGATAGAGACTCAAAGGCATGCAGAGTGGGAAAACTTTGTGGTGGAAAAAAATGGAAGGTTTCAGGTGTACCATGATTGTAGGTTATTGGCCTGTGGAAGCCGTAAGTGAGCTAACTAGAAGCAAGCCATCCTATGTGATTGGTTAGGGGTGCATATTTGACTTTCTCTGGTTGGTTGAAAGGTAGAAGTGGGAAAAATTAAGGAAGTTGTCAATTAATATGGAGTCTTGGTCACTTGGGGTCAATTATTAGAGGAGTTATTGTTTAGCTTCCTGGATTATTACTAGAGATAAAAATCTGGCTTCCTACAAGTCTCCATTGTAGCAGGCTGGCTTTCTGGGCTATTTATTGTAGATAAGATGTCGATTTCCTGGGCAAGTTCCTGCAGCTTGTGGACCAGGAGGCCTGTTTTTATATATGGTCTGGATATTGTCCCTTTATATATTCACTCTCTCACCTTTATGATTTAGGTCAAGTCATCTAGTGTTCTTGAGCCTAAAGCCATAATAATAATAATATATTATCATTTTTGTGAAAGTTGAATAATATGATAATACATTGAATAGCTATCTTACTCTGTGACACATAGATATTTTCTTCTTTATACCTCTTTCAGTTGGTAGATGCTTGGTCTATCAGTGAACTTCAAGCAATATTGCTTGAAGTGTAGATGTTATAAAAAATTTTTCAGTATCCAAGTATTGAAAGAGTTGTCTTGATGTTCCTTCCAGTGCTGAGTCCATGGCAGTGCTCCCACTTGTAGCATCTTTGTGTTCCTTGCAATAATAACGGTCCTTGTGTAAGCTAATATATTTGCCCAAAGTCATAGATAGCAGAACTAAAATTAAAGTCTAGGACTGTCTCAACCCAAAGTGTGTGTGTGTGTGTGTATACATAAACATATATGTACTTTTTTTTTCTTTCTTTCCTATATAAATGCTTCCCAACATTTTAGGTACATTTTCCTAACTTAGCAGACCACAAAAATACTTTTAATGCTATAGCGTATTGATAGAAACCCAACAGAGAATCAGGAGTTAGAATAAATCCTTTGAATACAGTAGACACTAAAAATGATTTCACAACCGAATTATTAGAATAAATGATAAAAATTTATTTTCAAATGTGTTCCCTTCAACCTTATAACAAAGGAAAATAGAGAATTCAAATTATTTTATATTTATTTAAGTACCGCTCAATATGAAAGTCCTATTTTCCGTCACAGTATAGAGGTATAGCATAGTATAGAGTATAGCATATCCGTCATAGTAAAGAGGAAAAGAAATGAAGTACTTAGCAATAAGCTAACAGACTTGAATTAAGTTTTTTTCAAACATTGTCAATACTTATATCTTGGAAAGACCATCACTATCCCCACCATCCTCCCCCACCCCCCACCCCCACCCCCTGGGCATCATCCTTTTTTTTTAAAACAAAGTCTCTGGTTGTTTAATTTGAATTTGGGGAAATCTGATTTTTGCTTATTCTATTTGGTCACAGTTTGAGGACCTCAAGATTTTTTTAAGTTTTCTCCACAGAATCTATTTTTGTATAATGTAGGTATTCAACATAAACATAAAAGACATTGCATTTTCTAATACTAAAAGAATACAGGGGCACCTGGGTGGCTCAGTTTGTTGAGCATCCGACTCTTGATTTCTGCTCAGGTCATGATCTCAGGTTTGTGAGATTGAGCCCAGTGACAGGCTGAGTGTGGAGCCTCCTTAAAATTCTCTCTCTCTCCCTCTCCCTCTGCCCCCCACCCCCTGTTTCCTCTCTCCCTAAAAAAAGAAAAAAAGATACAAAATATCTTTGTTATTTTTTAATATGGTATAAAATTAAATTATAAAAGGAAAGTATTTCTCTCATCATTGTTTTATAAGAACACCTATTAGCATTTTTCTCAAGGACCTTTGAGAAAATACTTTTAGAACAGAGCTATAAGCACCATGCACTCAGAATTAACAACAATTATGATGCATTGAAATTTTCCAGTTCTGCCATCCTTTTTATAGCTAAGATTTCTTTCTCCATATATCTGACCAGTTGTCACAGAGAAGTTGGGTTTTTAAAATAGCACTAAACTAAAAAGGAAGAGGCTTTCAATGCATTTCAGTATTTAAATATTCCAACCAAAACATCTGCTTGTTTATAATGTTCAACATAAGAGTAGTACTGAAGTTAGCTGAAACCCATAACACTGAGAATTTTCTCTACCTCATCACTTTTAGAAAATGATTTTGTGCATGTCTCATCCATAAAAATTATACTAAATGGAATTAGGAAATCCTTTCTGTGTCTTAGTAAACTTGCCACCTTGTTACTATCCTTTCAGAAAAGCCAAGCCCAGCTCCTGTTCAACCCTATGGAATAAGCTGGCTGATGTCAGTCACCCCCCTAAAATGCCTGACTAAGTCTGCAGGTCAGGAAAGTCCTTTTTTTAGAAAATGACATCTGACTTCTATGAACTCATTGCCACTCTTCTATACATGTCAGAATACAGCAGAATCATTCAATTGAGAGGGATAAAAATAAGAAAATAATATAGCTTAATTTTATCTATCTTCATAGAAGTTTAACAAACAGTATGTGTTTTATCTGGGCCTCTTAACAGTAGACAGTGTTATTGAAAAGATCTTTTTTTTTATTTGAATGATGACACTAGATCAGCATATTGTTATGCAATGACATCTAGTTGAGAAAGAATGCATTAATAAAAACTACAAAAATGAAGCTGAAACTTAGAGTTCAAGGTCAAAGCGATGTACTTGAAATTTTTGGAATTGGGTTTGAATCCTAGTCCTCCTTATTAAAAGATGTGCATTCCTGTACAAATCATGCCATTTTTGTGACCAGTTTCTTCTAAATAATCAGATAAGAAGATGTGTCCTGCTTACTTCACAAGATTTTGGGAAGAACTTACAATATGACTCAAAGCAATGTTACAAGAAGTTGGCTAATACAAAATGTATTAACATGTTTTATGTAGCAAACATTTTGCTGGATGCTTTCTATACAATGATTAATATAATGTTTATACAAATACATTATAAATTATGAATTACTATGCGAATATATAGAAATATTATTGTGTATAAGATGGCACTTATCCTTATATATCAAGTAATTTAGCCTTTCCCATTTTGAAAGGAGCAGGTGATATTTGAGAACATTTATTACTTTTCCTAGTCCATTGATAATTTAGCATTATGCAGAAATATTGTGCTTTTGCAAGAATAAAAAATATAAGTAGGTTAGATTCCTTATGAAAAAACAAAGACTTAAAAATAAAATAAAGTCTAACTATGCAAGAGACCAACTTACAGCAAAATGTTATACAAAGGTTAAAAATTAAAGGATGAAAATTATAATAAATAAATCAGACAAAGGCAAACAAGAGAAAGGGGAGGTGGAAGGTGATAATAATAATAAAAATGATGACAATTTGAAGCAAAAAGAATTATACTGGATCAAAATCATCATTTTATGTTGAAAAAAATTTAATCCACACTAAATAGACAGAACCTTTATTAATAGAATGATATTAGAATGACATATAAGGAAAAAATTAAAATTACATAAAATGACAATCATATTGAAAGACTCAAAATCTTTGGCAGATATAACAAGCAAAATTATATTTAAATTAAACCTAATTGGAGTCTAAATCACAACTAGAAGAGAATGCCTATTAAACTGGATAAATAAAACTTTTTACTGTTTACAAGAGACACAAAACATAAGGATATAGAAAGAATGAAAGTCGAAGGATGGAAAACATACACCGTGCAAATATTAACCAAAAGAAAGTTGATGTAGGTATTGTGATATCAGACAACTCGATTTGCAAGGCAAAAAAATAAAACATTTTTAGAGATAGAAACAGTCACTTCAAAATGATTAAAGATTTAATTCACAAAGAAGATATAATAAATTTAAGTTCATATGCAAGTTACACACATTGTACTAAAAACACAAACTCAAACTACATAAGATAAAATAAAAACTATTTAACAAAATGCTAAAAATTCCTCTATGAATACTTGAAAAATATAGATAAAAACTTGATCTAATTAACATGCATAAAATACTATACTCCAAACTTCAAAAGGTGCATTCTTTTTAATCACCAAAAGAACATTTATAATAATTGATCATATTCTATATCATAAAGTAAATCTCAGCAAATTTCTATGGACTGACATTACAGTGTATGGTCCTTTGACCAAAATGCAGTTAAAATAAAAATTAATGATTTAAAAGGGAGATAGCTAAAACAAAAATTGTCACATTTTTTAAAATTAAAAATGAACTTCATGGTAAGGCTATTATGGAGAACAGTATTTCAAAACATTAAAAATAGAACTACCTACCACGTGATCCAGCAATTTTACTTTTGAGTTTTTATTCAAAATAATCAATCAGGATCTTAAAGAGATACCTGCGTTCCTGCAGGAGCACTATTCACAATAACCAGATGTGGAAACAACCCAAGTGCCCATTGACAGATGAATGGATAAAGAAAATGTGGTATATACATATGAGGAAATACTGCTTAGTCTAAAAAAAAGAAGGAAATCTTGCTATTTGCAACCACATGGATAGACCTGGAGTACATTATGCTAAATAAGCCAGACACAGAAAGACAAATACTGTATGATCTCACTTGTGTGTGGAATCTAAAAAAGCCAAATTTACAGAAGAAAGAGAGGAATGATACTTAGAGATAGACAAGGTGGAGCTGGAATGGGAGACATTGGTCAAGGGCACAAAGTTTCTGTTATACAGGATGACCACCTTCTGAAAATCTAAAGCATAGCATGGTAACTATAGGTTACAATAGTGTCCTATAGGGGTGCCTGGGTGGCTCAGTTGGTTAAGCGACTGCCTTCGGCTCAGGTCATGATCCTGGAGTCCTGGGATCGAGTTCCACATCGGGCTCCCTGCTCAGCAGGGAGTCTGCTTCTCCCTCTGACCCTCTTCCCTCTCGTGCTCTCTATCTCTCATTCTCTCTCTCTCAAATAAATAAATAAAATCTTTAAAAAAAATAGTGTCCTATACACTTTTTTTTCTCAATTAAACTTTTGTTATAATGGGTCTCAAAAAAAAGAGCTTCAAATTAACCCATGGAGCAATAAAATAAAAATGGACGTTACAACATACATGTAACTGAATGATAACAAAAATACTATGTTTCAAAACCTAGATGATTCAGGGAAAGCTGTGCTTAGAGGGATATTTTTATCTTTAAATTTATGTATTAGAAAAGAAGTAAAGCAGGAAATCAATGAACCCTAACTCATCTATCTTAAGAAGTTGTTTATCTTTTTTTATTTTATTTTATTTATTTATTTGACAGAGAGAGAGAGCACAAGCAGGGGGAGTGGCAGGCAGAGGGAGAGGGAGAAGCAGACTCCCTGCTGATCAGGGAGCCGGATGTGGGGCTCGATTCCAAGACCCTGGGGTCATGACCCAAGCCGAAGGCAGCTGCTTAACCGACTGAGCCACCCTGGCACCCCGAGAAGTTGTTTTTTCTTAAAAAATAACAAATCCAAATGAAGTAGAACAAAAGAGAATACAGAGATCAATGAAATAAGAAACAGTTATACTGTAGAGAAGATTCCAAAAATAATCAAATGTTAGTTGTTGGAAAAATTAATAAAACTGCTAATCCTTGGTAAGATTAGCAAGGGAAGAGAGAGACAAGAAGGAAAATAGATTTGTTTTACTTTAATGATTGGAAAGAGGGAGGAAAGGTAGAATGAAGAAAAGATTGTTACCGTGGGCAGTGTCTTTGCAAATGTGGGTCAGCAAATGCCGTATTGGTTTTTGGCAAAGCAGTTGTTTATAAATGATCGACCGTTTCCACAGGGATTCACTATAGCAGCTGGATTTATGATACTCCTCATAAAATTTTCAATTGCTGATTTAAAAAATAGGTATTTATCTTCCCCAAATGTTCTAACACATAATAGAGAACACAATCTTTTCTTCCTTGATGTTCCATAAAAAGACAGGAATTTCCCAATTCTCTATCAAGTGAATTGAACTAAAACTCTTTATGTTTACAAGAGGCAGGAGAATGTGACTTGAGCTATTCTGACATGTCTTATGGCTTGTAATGAAACTAAACAAATATGCAAACATACAGGTATAAATATATTTATTTTTGTGCCCCCAAAATTTAAAGCACAAAAAGCACCATTTGCTTAAATCTTCAAGCAATAATCCAGATGTTCATATTTTAAGTAAAAGAACTGGCTAGATCTTATTCTTGGATTTTGAGTGTTGCTATATTTCATGTCTAAATATTCTAGAATTTGAACCTAGGTAGCAAAGTAAAAGGCAAATACAAAAATACAATAATAAACACTGCTATCTTGCCTTGCAAATTTCTTTATTGGCTATCAGATAAGATGTACATTGTTCATTCTGATGTTCTAAACTTTCACAAAATGGTCCCAACCCCTTTCTCACTTTTAGCTACTGATTACCTTTACTCAGGAGAAGTCTCAGACAATAGACTATTCTGTGCTCCCCACAAATACCTTTGACATTCCTGGGATGTCTTTGCTCTTGCTGTTTTTATCTTTTCATGATGAAACCATAATTATCTTTCAAGGCTCCTCCATGAAGTCTTTTCTAAATTTTCTAACAAGATGTGATCTCTTCCAATTATTTGCACCCGCATAACACATTTCTTGTGTTTCTTGTGTAACTTTATTCAAAAAAATAATTGGGCATCATCATTTGTGAAACTGTCTAATTTTGAACTTCTTAAGGACTGGACTGTGTCTTCCAAATATTTATATATTCATTTTTCTGAAAAACTCAGCTTGAAGATAGGTAGTCATGTAGTCAGAACCCCAGTGGAAGGAGACCATGATGTTTCCCATTCATAATTATTAAACTATAAACATTACATGGCATCTGACTGAATATAGTTTCAGGCCTTTTTGCTTCTCTCCAGTTTCGTCGCAATGAGTTTATAAGAAATTAAGTCTGTGAGGAAAGAAGACCTAGCCAGTTTCAAAGTATGATTTCCATGGGATATAAATATAAAAGTGTGTACATTTTAAAATTATGCAGTGGTCTGAAGTGTTTGAATGGTACAGGGTTTTTTGACCACCAGCATTGCTGAGAAACTGCTAAGGTTGCAGAAAGGTAATTGTGTGCACTGCAGAGGAATCTGACAATTAAAGATGAAGCCCATACTGGTACTCTTTGCTCAGTAATTGTACAAACAACAGAACAAAAAAGACCCTGCTCACCAGAGACTTTCATTTTAACACCATTGGTGTACTGCTGCATCTGCATCTACCTTCATGTAGTCTGTCTAGCCAGACGCAGATGCTCCCACCAGTCATCATATTCAAAAAGAAAGAGTTAAATGCCAGAGAGAATCCACATGATAAACAATCATTAGCAGTCTATGTGGGGAGTAAACAGTTCAAAGTCAGGTTTTGATTTTTTTTTTTTTTTTTTTTTTGGTATGTTGTTGATTTTTCCTTCTAACTGGTGACTTTATTCAGTTTCAGGGGTGGGTTTGTAGTCTTGGCTCTTGATGTATATCATGATAATAGCTTTGTTACTTTGTGCCACTGGAGTTAAAAAGTAGGACAACAGTGCTAGACCCTAAAATTCCTTGGTTATAGTTGTCAGCTTTCTCTCCTGACAGGTCGAGTCTGGGAAGAGTCTGCTGACAGTTGACAGTTGATGGAGTGGATTAAAAGTCAACAGGCTCTTGATTTTGGCTAGGTCATGATGTCAGGGTTGTGAGATGGAGTCCCATGTGTGCTGGGCATGGAGCCTGCTTAAGATTGACTCTTTCTCTCTGCCCCTCCCTGCTCATGCACTCTCTCTCTCTAAAAAAATAATAATAATTAAAAAAAATTTTTTTAAAGTCAACGGGTGACAACAAGGTAACCCAGAGTTAGCAACAGCTGGAAGTCTCTAACACGCCAAGGCTGAAAGGACCAAGGAAGGAGGTGTTAGTTAAACCGGTGCCTAGGGTCCAGGGTCTCCTGGCAGAAGCTGGAAACATGGGAAATGGGAACTAGATCACAGAAGAGAGACAGTGCCAGAGAGGCTGCCCATGGTAGAGAAGGAAGAGAGAAATAGCTGGTTTCTCCCTTCTTTCATCCTTCAGTCTCCTGCCACTATCTCCCATTGGCAGAACCAGTAGGAAGACGGCTGACAGGTAGCCTAGTTATCACGGTCTGCAAGGGTCAGCCTCCTACAATGTCAAGCAGTACATGGTAAGAGGGAGGGACTGATCTAAGGGGATTGGCAAAGGAGGTGGGAACAGACGGGTGAGGGGTCACATATTTGGAGGTATTTAAATAGTTCAGTGGCTTAGACTAAGGTAGTGGCAGAGAAATGGAAAAAAATAGATGGTTTGAGGTATATTTATGAGAAGAAAAAAAGCATGACTTAGTGACCGACTAGATTGAGAATTAAGGGGGAAGAAAGTGTTGTGAAATACTTTAACCATGTTCATTGATTGGGTTTGTTTTGTAGTTTCTGCAGAATAATAAGGCTGCCACTCAAAAAAAAAATCCCTGAGTGCTTATCCACATTTTTCCTCCAATTATTAACAAACAAGAAAAAGTGGTCAGCATTTGGTTGGACCACAGAGAAAGAAGGAGATTGGCTACTGCTGGGGTTACCACGGTTATTGTCATTGGTTATTGTTATCAGGAGCCACAGAAGAGAACAGCAAGTTATATAACCGAGGAATGGAGGATTTGTGGAATAATACATCTCCTGGATATCTCTTTAGACTGAAAAGCAGTATTGTTTTACTAGTTAAAAAGACCAGCTCACTAGAAAAATGAAAAGGATACCATAGCAAGCAGTTACGGTAATTGCCAGGAGAGAAAGAGAGAGAGAGAGAGTGTGTGTGTGTGTGTATTAAGTACTTGAAAGTACCTTGAGAATTTCTATAAAGAGCCAATTAGGCAGTCCAAAAATAAGGTTTTAAGTTCAAGGTGTCAGAACAAAGGTGGAGACTAAGGTGTGGCTAAGGAATTCACAGATCAGAACACAAATGGCTGCAGACTTGTTTCATGCAGCTGTTCCTGCATTTAAGGGGGGGTGAAGTGGAGTGGACAAGAGAGCTCAGTAGTCCCTAGACTCACTGTCAGCAGCTGTTGCCTGCTAAGTCCTCAGCAGAGAGCCAGAAACCTGACATGAGATGCTTCCATTACTATTATTTTATAAATTTTAAACTTTAGTAACAATGTGAGCAAAAAATAATCGAAGCAATTTTATTAATAATAATCCAAGTATATAATGATAAAGTATCTCTATGGCCCACTAAGGGGACGTTATTTAAGTGCTTACCCTATGCAGAGCATTTTATGCTAGCTCCTGAAAGGACTACAGAGAAATGTAGGGCAAATTTCAGCACAGTTACAACAAAATCCTTTCATTTTTAATTTTAGTAATGAAATTTATTAGCTCTAATAACACTGAATTCCCAGCAAATTCACCTTCCTGGTACATATTGAGATCTCATATATACTGAAACTTCCATCTACATTCGTGGGAAAAAAAATTATGACTCTATGAATTTTTGAATCAGAAAAAGTTAATATAGGTATATAGGTTGCAGGATTTGAATAGATAATTTTAATGTGGATATTATCAAACTAGAATGAATGAGAAATTTGAGACAGACAAAGAGATATTAAACAGTTAGTCATGTCAGAAAAACCCCCAAATGCTATCCTGACCTGCAGAGGATCTCTAAAGACCAACAAGATAATTATAGGAGATGTATTTCTCTATCAGGAATAATAATAATAAAAATAATTGGATGATCTTTAAAGGAAAATAATTGAAAACCAGTTAGGAAATCAGGTGACTTGTCAGTGCTGGGAATCTGAAAAGCAGATACAAATGTCTTGATGGAAAATATACGAAGGGCAAGTTGACCAAACTACTGAGATTGAGATCTTTGATTTTGTGGATGGTATTAACATCTAACTCTCATTCTACAGGTACAAAAACAATAGAGCTACATTGGGAGATAATTAAAAGATTTACAGATAGAACCAGGACTTGTCCAAGATACTTGATACCTACAATCAGAGTCCAGTCAGAAATTTTGACGTTCTAAGCAAGCAAGAAGCACGTCCTCAAATCAAAAGGATTTGTTAGACAGTGAGGCAGGAGAGGAAAAGAGGAAAGTGTGGGCTTCTGAGCAGATTCAGAGTAATGTCATGTCTCTTTCTCTGGAAAGTTCCTTGACTTTGGCCTTGGGTTTTCAGCTCTATTCAACTCCATAAAAGCTAAGGGATGTCATCTGTTTTAGAGCTTTGGCAAACTTGTCAGTGGGAGGAGGAAGATAAGAGAAGGAAAGGTGTAAATATTTACGAGGTAGAAAGGGGATTTAAAAAGTCTCGAAAAACCATCATTTTCAAATTTGAAGTCCTTTACCTTGTGATGTTTAGGCCAAAGTCTGGCATTTGTGCATCATCCATTAGATAGCAGTTTGGTAAAACATATGAAGTACTATAAAAATAGTCAGTAATCCCATTTATGTGAATGTAGCAAAGAATATTTAAAAGTAGGACATGGGCTATATACAAGAAGATCATCACCAAATTGAAAATGGGAAACAACTAAAATGTACAGTTGTAAGAGAATATTTACGTAAAATATGTCTCATTTTTAATGGACAATATTAGGTGATAAAATTATGATTATGGAGACTAAGCAGAACCATGAAAAGATAGTAATACAATCGATGTTGAATGAAATAAACAGAACACTAAATTAAAGGTATATTCTGGCAAGAGCAGTGAAAAAAATCATTTGTCCATAGACAGACTCTGGACGATATTATGGTAAACATCTTTCTTTCTGTTGGCTTGCTTTTCTGCAGCAGCTCATAAAAGAACTATCATGTTGGAATTTTGCAGGGGGAAAGTGTGCCTTCTCTCCATTTCCCTCACTCATCCTTACCCATGAGAGACGGGTAATTTATCTGATTGGTGATTTGGGGAAAAGAGGTCACTGCTCCTGTACAATCCAGCCTTTTCTCTTTTCTGGGTCCTGGCCAAGGCTCAGGCTTCAGACATCCTTTTCTCTAGCATCCTCCTATGGGTTAGCATCCTGGGACAGGCCTTGCCTCTGCGGAGAATTCCTGACATTTTTCAACTCGACAGCCTCTGACTAGGTGCATAAATCAATTCTATGGGGTAGAAATAGGATGTTCTTCTGGGCTCAAGATGTTCTTGATTAGGTATTTTATAATCAAACTTTACAGCAAAAAGCTGATATATTGATTTATACTAGAGGACTAGGACATGTCTTAATTTTTTTTCTCGTCTAGGTAGAACAGGGATAAGATTACCACCTTCAAGAAAAAACAGAAAAGACATAAATGCAAAAATCCTCAATAAAATACTAGCAAACCAAATTCAACAGCACATTAAAATGGTCATATACTATGAGCAACTAAGATTTATCTGTGGGATGCAAGGATAATTCAACATATACAAATCCATAAATGTGGCCACCACATTAACAAAATGAAGGATAAAAATCTTATGATCATCTGAATAGATGCAAAAAAAAAAAAAAAAAAAACATTTGGCAAAATTCAACACTCTTTCATGATTAAAAAAAAAACTACCTCTCAACAAATTATGTATAGTAAGAATGTACCTTAACATGGTAAGGACCATAAACGACAAGCCCAGAGTGAACATCATACTCAATAGTGAAAGGTTGAAAACTTTTCCTTTAATTCAGGAACAAGACATGAATGCCCACTCTCATCGCTTCTATTTAACATACTACTGGAAGTCTTAACCCCAGCAATTAGGCCAGAAATTGGAGAAAAAGAACCCTGACACACTGTTGGTGGGAATGTAAATTGGCACAGCCATGATGGGAAATACGGTGGTTATGTAGGTAACTAAGATCACCAAGTTATGTAGATCTTCTTAAAGAGATGGTACATGTCATTCCACAATACTGACAACTCATCTTGGTTAATACCACCAATTTCATCAGGAAAGTCTAAGTATTGGTAAGCTGTCAAGCTCTTGGGGGCAGATAAACATTTTACAAATTGCAAATGGATATACAGTTTCATTTGAAAGTGCAGATGTTATCATTGGCAACAAATAATCTTAGTTGTTTGTTGTGAAGTGACAGTCTCACTTCACTTATTTTCAGGAAAATGTTTGCCTAATACTCACGTTCGAATAACCATAGTTTGACTTTTACTCATTCTTTCCAGTAAAAGTGGTGTTCCATGAAAACAGCAGCTGGTTCAGTTTTCAACTCAAATAATCATACAAAAGCTTTTCCTTGAGAGAGCTATCATACTTTGGTATGCAGTAAAGGTGCTTTATGCATACTTCTCATTTCATCACACAGAATGCTAACTAGGCATATTGCCAAGGGTGGAGGTTTAACAAAATCAATAATCCCTAGCACTTCCTGAAGAATATTCCTCAATGAAACTGATGTGACAGAGAAGAATACAGTGACTATGAATACAGTTTGATGTTGAAGTCTTGATCCACTTTCACACACTGGAAATTTCGCACCATCGCCAAAAACGGTACCCTAGTTTTGACGTCAGAAATCCCTGAACAAGTCTCAGGGTCCCCCAAAAGACTGAACATCAAACTTTGAAAACCTATGAATTTGAGTCATTGTGCTGCAGAACTGGAGAAGACTTTACTTTTATGATTTTCTGTAACACATTGACAGGACCATCCCATGTCTGCAAAAATCCAACCTTATTATATCTGAGAGACCCAGTGTTACCATGGAGAGTAAATGTTGCTAATAATGCCAAGAAAGGATAAATGTAAATGAAAGTTATCAAACTGTTTAAATAATTGAATAAAATGTCTTTTGTGATTATGATATATTTATTAAGAGGAATGTCCTCAAGTACTTGATTACCTTTTAATAGAACAATATATTTGCAAAATATAAAAATTCTATCTGAATGATCGATAACTCAATTTTTTTTTACAATTTCTGACAAATCTTAACTTTTAGTTAGTTTTAAGTGGGAACTTTCACTGAACCAATAGCAAAGAATACTAGAAGGTAAATCTGGATACTATTTTCCCCATGCCATACTGAGTGACTATTATGAGCAAGAAGTATAATTATTTAATACTAACATCAACTCAATAAATTAAGTACTCATAATTTGCAATGAAAGCTGAGGAAGTTGAGGCTTTGAGAGGGTTGATAAGACCTCACCAAGGTCACAGGGTAGTAAATAGAAGAGACTTAATCATAAAGCTATTTAAGTGTCATTGTGGATTCCAGAACTGGTTAGAGAGAGTTAAGAATGCTCATGTCCAAGTAGCTGGCTCCTCATTCTTTGAACTGCACCTGGGATTACTATCCACTGGCACTGACAAGCCTCACATGATCTAACCCTGTACATTCATGACAAAAGAGTCTCTCCCAGGAGGTTCTCAGACACCAGTGTCTCTTTCCTGTGATCTAGGAGCTGAGTCACAGTTACAGAAAGCCTGACAACATTGCTGCAAGACCTTGAGGCTGGGCGGAGAGAGAAGGGCCTGTTGTTGAGCTTCAGAAATGCTGACAGTTTTGACACTTGGTTAAGGGTCAAGACTGACAGAGGATCTGGAAGGTAGATTTTGGGGAACTGGGCAGGAAAAAATCTCTAGTGACAAACAGAGTATAACCTCATAATGTGCTAAAAGGTACTCCAGAAGGCAGAGCTTACTTGGGAGAAGTTTCTGACTTAGAACATCCATGGCCTTGATCTGTACTTCTGAAACAAATAATGCAACATATTTTAAGAAAAAAGAAAAAGAAGAAGATAGCAGGAGAGGAAGAATGAAGGGGAGTAAGTCAGAGGGGGAGACGAACCAGGAGAGATGATGGACTCTGAAAAACAAACTGAGGTTTCTAGAGGGGAGGAGGGTAGGGGGATGGGTTAGCCTGGTGATGGGTATTAAAGAGGGCACATTCTGCATGGAGCACTGGGTGTTATGAACAAACAATGAATCATGGAACACTACACCAAAACAAATGATGTAATATATGGTGATTAACATAACAATAAAAAATTAAAAAAAAAAAAGAACATCCATGGCCTTGCACTTCCATGAGTTTCTTGCCTTTGGAGGTAAAAGGGATGATCACTTGTAAGGAGGCTGGAAGGAGGATTCAGCCTCGTCTAGATTCTAGCACTCTAAGATCTCATTCAGGCTTAGGTAGAGGAGAATTTTGACCAAAGAAAACATATCGCCTTCCTCCTTATCATTGTCATTTCCATAAGTTCCCTTCCTGGTAGTCAGTTTATCCCTGGAATTTTACAAACATGTAACTAAGCAGGATATTTCATCTTTTATTCCATACCTCTATTATCTCACAATGAGTATCTTAAAACAGAAATGTAATACTACATCCTAAACAAGGGGTGTGGAAAAAATCAGACATAAAGAATTATTACGGTTCTTCTTTGTTAAGAATCCACGGAACAAGCTATATGACAATGTTAAAGGAAAAGAAGAAAAATTAATTACTAATTAATTAAGAAGTTATTGAATACCTGCTCTGGGCCAGGCACAGTCAGAGAAGTCAGAACTATAGCAGTGAACAAAACAGAAACATCCTCCACTTTTAGGTAGCTCGTATTCTGTTGGAGAGATGAAAGATATGCCCACAACGAGTATGTATATAATGTATCTGTTTGTGATAAGAATTTTGGATAGAAAGCAGGTAGGATGTTAATCAGTGAAGGGGGTCTTGGTTAAATGTTGTGTTTAGATTGGTCAGGAAGGCTTTTTGAACAAGGTGACATTTGAGCAAAAACCCAAGTGTAATGAGGGATGAATTAACCATATGGCTCTTTGAGGAAGAAGCTATGTTGTCAGATGATATGGCAGATGTAAATGTCCTAAGTTGGGAATATGGTTTTCCTATGCGAGGGATATTTGTGTTTCAGAAAGAGTGAGCCAGGGGGAGGAGATGATATCAGAGAGGGAAACAGAGGTCATATAATATATGGGGCCTCACAGTCAGTGGATCAAGGTATGGGATTGGAATTTTATTCTGAGTAAGATGTAAAAGCTGTGGAGGGTTTCGAGCAGAATGACATGATATGAATTGGGTTTCAAGATAATCATGCTGCTGCCTAGAAAGTAGACACAAGAAGATGAGGATTGAAGCCAGTGAGGAATGAAAATGTCTAATGAACCATCCGTAGTCCACATGAGAGACTTTGGGACTTGGAGTCAGGTGGTGAGAGGTAGTTAGATTTGAGATAGATTTTGACAGGATTCAATAATGGATTAAACATACTGTGTGAGCAAAAGAATGAAGTCAAAGGTAGAGTTAAGACGTTGGCCCAGAACACTGAAAAAGCCGTCACACTTAAACTGAAAAGGGAGAGACCATCTCAAGTTTTCATTTGGTTTGCTTTGGTATCAAGACTTTGTTTTTGCCCATGTTTTGAGATTCCTATTAGACTCCTGGTGGAGATGTTGAGTAAGTAGTCGTACATCAAGTTTGGAGTTTTTGAGACAAATTGAGTCCGGAGTCTTAAATTTCAAATGGTTCTATTTATTTTTTTTTGAAGATTTTATTTATTTATTTGAGAGAGCGAGAATGAGAGAGAGAGAGAAAGCACATGAGAGGGGGAAGGGTCAGAGGGAGAAGCAGACTCACCGCTGAGTGGGGACCCCGATGCGGGACTCGATCCCGGGACTCCAGGATCATGACCTGAGCCGAAGGCAGTCGCTTAACCAACTGAGCCACCCAGGCGCCCTTAAATTTCAAATGGTTTTAGTTGAGAGGGAATTGACAGCAAATCATAAAGGAGAAACCAAAAGAGGATGAGTAGTTTTGAGAGTTGTTTCCTGTTCAGATTTATCCCACTCCGGAGGATTTTTCAGCTAGGGCAGTTTTTTTGTTTTTTGTTTTTTAACTGAAAACACTAGGCTACTTGAAATCTAAAATCATGTCTCATAATCTTTACATAGGGAAGTTCTGGTTTTCTGACTATGTCAGAGCAGACAGCTTAATTTAAAAAATGATAATAATTTAAGTTATTAGTGTGAGGTAAGTGTTCAGTGTTCAGAGTTATTAGTGTGAGGTAAGTGAGGTAAGAGTTCAAACTATATATATACACCATATATAGTTTGTTGTGGGCACTTAATTTATAATTTTGGTTGAATAAAAGGCTGATTAGTATAAAAGCACAGTATATTAATAAAGTGAATATGTGAGCTACAAAATCTCAATACAGAATGAGAATTCAGTAATATTTTTTGCTTTCTGGATAAAGAGAGTTTAAAAAGCCATTAGTAGTAAAATCATCTCAGTGTACCCTGTTTAAACAATTGACTAAATAATCTCCTTCAAGAGTTAAAAAATTGGTATTTTCATACAAACTGGTATATTTGTACAAATGATATATTTAATAAACATGACTTTTATGCCTTATTTTAAAACAGTCAACTCTAAAGTCCATCTGAAGAACAACATTCTTTAACCTAATTTTATCCCAACAACCAAGTCATTGGTTCTGACAGATTCAGGTGTTACTTACATTTCTCTTACTATATTAAATACTTGAATATAAACCAGAAACTGCATTATTTATAGAAATTGAGGTAAGTAGAGTTTTTGAAAATGTCTTAAAATTCAATAAGAAAGTAATGAGGATTAAAACAGAAAGTCTATCAAAATTCTACAAAATAATTCTATGTAAAATCTACAAAATTTCATGTTTTCTCTTCTCCGGTGAAATCAAAATATAATGTGGGGATTGCTCTTTTCTAGCTTTATTTTAATCATCTTCTAATATATATTAAAACCATAGGACTCCAATAGAAGTGATTGGTTCAGAGCTTGAAAATTACAAAAATTAAGAAAACTGCCCTACAAACTTCCTCATTACTATGGAAAAGACACCTTCATGTTCATTTTTCAAGAACAGAAGATCTCAAATGCCTACTACATGCCAGATACTGAGCTGAACACTTTCTTAGATTCTCTGACCATCCCAGGGTTGAACTTGTGGGGGTTGGCCAATCCACAGTAGTGCACAGAAAAAATGATTCAGTTACATTCATCCGGATGCAGGGAATTAAGAGATTTATGACGTGCAATAAACCCAGGGGAAGAAAAAAAGCATGAATGTTACAAGTTTCTGAGGAAAAGCAAATCTTTATAAAAGCGATTTTCCTTTCTTTAGAGAACCTATAGCTTATGTTTGAGAGGATTAATCCTGATATTTTTTTTAAGGAATTTTTTTCTTTTTTCTGAGCTAGACTACCCCATGGTGAGGGAGCTGTTTAAATTTTCAAAGATTAAATAACACAAGGAACTTCATCTCAATCTACTTAATTTCCTAGGATTCTTGGCCCAAATACTAGGCTGTTTTGTAAATGTCCAATAACCTGAGATCATGAAGGGGGGAGGTTTGAACATATTTGTGCAACCAGCTAAGCAATAGAGTGGAAAAAGACCAGGAATTGGACTCAAACATTCTAAGCCTACATCTGGGCTTCCCACACCTTGATCTATTTGTATATGAAGAGGTTGGTGATTATATTAGACAGGACTCTTTCAGAAGCAAATGACAGAAATTTAAGTCAAAAGCATTAAGAAAATAAGAAATTTACCAGTGCCCATGACTGAAAAGTCCAGAGTCACAGCTAACTTTAGGTAGGGCTGCATCTATGGGCTGGAATTGTGTTATTAGGCACTGTTCCTCTTCATCCTGCAGTGCTGCTTTTCTCATAGAGAGGGCTTTATTTATTATTATTATTTTGGCCCTAGGTTTTTCTTTCTTCATCTAGCAAGTTCTAGAAAAAGAGAGGTTTTTTTTTTCCTAATAATTATAATAAAGACTAAAACAAGAATGAAGTCTCATTGGTCCAACTTGGTTCATAGGCTCTGCCTTAAAATAGTCACTATTCACTTGTTTAATTAATTTATTTACTAATAACTACTTGAGATCTACTATGGGATAAGCCCTATGGCCCTAGACATCTGTGATATGGTTGTGAACAAGTATATAAATATATAAATCCCCTGCTTTCATCAACTATTTAATCAGAGGGAGGGGCAGGCAATACACTAACACATGAATAAATATACAGTATAATACTCTGCCATTCTTGTCATGTTAGAAAACATGAAGCAGGACAAGGGACTAGAGAGTGATAGGACACTTTTTCATATAGGGTGATTAGACACGACTTTTCTGATATGGTGATATTTGTGATTCTTCTGGGAGAAAAGAGAAACTGGGAACGAAACAATAAATTGAAGAGGCTTGCTTGTTGTGTCGCAGGGCTGGCGAGGAGACCAGAGGTTGGAGCAGAATGATTTAGGAGTTCAGTGGTAAATTACAAGGATGGGAAGATAGCTAGTGTAAGATTTTATTTTACATTAGTTGGAAATTTTGGAGTATTGTGAAAAGACAGGAGAATTTGCCAACCTACATTTTCAAAAGTTCAATCTTTTTACTATTTGGAGAATAGACTCTAGGGCACAGGACTGGAAGCAGGGAATCATTTGGGAGGTTACCCCACTGGTCTCGGTAGGAGAGGATTGTGGTTTGGACTACAGTAGCAGATGGAGAGAAACGGTCTGATTCGGGACGAATTTTGAAGGTAGAGTTGGCAGGGGTCACTAATAGATTAAATATCTTTCTTCAAGACAAAGACCAAGAATCACAATATAAGAAGAATCCACCAGACATACCAATCTTCCTAGGGATGAAATGGAGATGGAAAATTGGATATGCTTGTCTAAGGGAGTCTTGGCTATTTTTCCTCTATATTCTATAATAACATTCATCATGATTATTACGGCTCTGCCAAGAATATGGAATACATGGATGTTCCAAAAATTGCAAATGTTTATACACCACTGTTCTTATCTTGCTGGGTGGTAGGACAGGCCATCTGAACCATACTCACAGAGGGTAATGTAGGATATTTCTCTGAAACAAACCATAGTGCTCTTATTAGAAGGGGGGAGTGAATACTGGACCTTAAAAAAAATCACTAAAGATGACTAGTATAAAAAGGTGTCTAGTGTAAAATTCTCTTAAACTCTAAAGCTTGTATCATATCTTCCCATTAATTCTCAGAAAAAAAAAGTTAATGTTTGTAGATAGTGAAGCACCTACCCAAATTCCTTCTTCTGAAGTTTGAATCTTTGCATATGCCTCATCTTTATTACACTTTTTTTTTTTAAGATTTTATTTATTTATTTGACAGAGAGAGACAGCGAGAGCGGGAACACAAGCAGGGGGAGAGGGAGAGGAAGAAGCAGGCTTCTGCTGAGCAGGGAGCCTGATGCGGGGCTCGATCCCAGGACACTGGGACCATGACCTGGGCTGAAAACAGACACTTAACGACTGAGCCACCCAGGCGCCCCTATTACACTTTCTTTTCCACTTTTGCTTTGAGTATTCTGGGTCACTTAGCATAACTCCTGCATTTCGTTCACTGCACTATGTAAACCCCTTACGTCTGCATACCCTGCTCTCCACTGGGACTGCCTTTCTTTCTTTTGTCCACCTGGTAGATTCCTGACCATGCCTTGGTCAGGTGCTTCCCTCTCTATCAGCTTTCTCGGACTCTGTAAGGATCTTAACCTGCTCCCTGCCTCTGGGCTTCCCTTAGCTCTCAACACCAAGAGTTTCACCTCTACCATACACACCACCATGATATACACGTACGTTTGCTACTCAAGGATTTCTGTCTCAAGTTAGCATCACCGGATCACAGTGAAACGATCAATTTTCTTAGATATTTTGAAATTGATTCTCTATAGTTAGTGGTGTACCAATTTACACTTGTAAATGAGGATGAGAACCCATTTCTTTATATCCTAGCCAACACTTGGTATTTGTAGGTCTTAAGACTTTTACCACTCTGAAGAATAGGAAATTAATTATCTTTCTCTGATTATTAGTGGTCATTCAAGGTTTTTCTCACAACCTGACTTGTATCCTCATTGATTTACTTTTATTTTTCTCATGATTTCTGTTTTTGAGGTCCTTGGTGTGGGCTTCTGGGCTATCCCTGCACAATCTCTAGGGGAACATCATTCATATAGACCACCTTGAGAATGGTGTCATTCTGGGTTTTTGCAAAAAAGGTGGCCCTGAGGCAAAGACTATGTTTTACTCATCCCTATACTTTCTGTTTGGATCAGGATTTGGCACAGAGTAAGCACTAAACTGAGGAGAGGATAGTTTCACTGATAACATTTCAACAAAATCGCTTCCCTTCCAACATCTCATGAAGAAGTAAAATAGTAAAGTGACATTTTTATTATATGAGCATTTTATGTTTTATCAACTTTTTAAAGTCATATCATCAGGAAATGTGCCTGAAATGGTAACCTGGCTTTTTAATTTTGTAATATGGGACTCTCTGAGTCCGTGTATTATTCTGGAAGGCAGACACAGAGGTAGGTTAATATATGAAATCAGAGAAAAGAGCCTATCCAATCAACTGTGCACTTGAAATTGTCAAGGTAGTGGCTTTCATTTTACCAAGAGAATTATTCCTGAGAACCATAATTCCATATATTTCTTCAGTGTTGTTGGTTTATAAAGGACATTCACATATATGATGTCATTTGATTTCTACTAAAACTCTGTGGGTTAAGTCACACACAAATTATTACTGAGGCTGAGACACATTAGTAAGTTGGCTGAAGTGATATAAGTAAAGAGGCAAGCAAAATCTGATATTGATGGGAGCAGTGTGCTTATCTGTGCTACTCAACTTCCCAACTCGCTATGGAATGGGGCCAAGGGAACACCATTCTATCCAATGAGACATAAAAGTGAAAGCCTACTGACATTTCTTTGTTTCATAACGTATTTCTTCATTGTCTTTTCTAATATACTATTGGATACAAACAAAAGAATATATAACATATGCAAGTTTTAAAGAATAATAATTATATATAATGAATACCTGTAAACCCTCTACCTAACCCAGGGCTAGAACATAGCCGACAACATCCATACGCCTCTAGGTTCTTCACCTCTCCCATCACCTGTCTTCTTCCATGGGTAACACAGTGTTGGGTCTTGTGTTTATCATTCCCATGCTTTTCTTTTTCCATAGTTTCATCTCTTACATCTATATGTCTTAATAATATATTACTTAGTTTGCATTTTATAAAGATGGCATTATGCTCAGTGTGCCCCTGTGGGACTTGTTTTTTTTTTTTTCTTATCACTCAAAATTACATTTCTAAATAACATAGTCATTGAATAAAATAATTTATTTTCTGTATAGCTGTAGTTTATTCATTTTCACTGCTATAAGATATTCCATCGTATGAATGCACCACAATTTATTATTCTCTCATCAATGAACATTTGAAAGTATTCTAGTTTTCCTGGTGTTATAGTTACTATGGTGGTCCTTTGTGTTCATGTGTCCTGGTATATATGTAAGAGTTTCTCCAGTAATGCATTTTTATGTGAGTTTGGATGTTTAAATTTATAATACAGCAATATTTCAAACTTTGTTGGACCAATTGAGAGACCCACCACGATTGATCCACATCCCCTTCCACATTTATATTATCAGAGTTCTTAAAGTATGCCTATTGTCTAAATTTGCATCTCACTAATTTTATTGATAAGTTTTTATTATTAAAGTTATTAATGAAGTTGGGCATATTTTCATATCTTAATGACCTTACATCATTCATCTTTTGTGAAATGCCTTTTTATGAACTTTGCTTATTTTTCTATTGAGTTGCATATTTTAAATTGATTTATTGGTGTTCTTTTTATATTCTGGATATTAAATTTTTATTATATGCTGTGTGGTGATATGATATCTTCTCCTGATTATGGACTGTCTTGGTATGTCCCTATTATGTTCTTGGTGAGCAGAAGTTCTTCATTTTGATGGAGTTGTATATATACTTTTTTGAAAATTGCTTGCTTTTGTTTTATTTAATAAAAAATTTCTGTAATTAATGGTAAAGACTCGGTTCTCCTATTTTTTTTCCTCCTGAAATTTTTTGAGTTTCGGTTTTCACATTCAAGTCCTTAACCTATATGGAATGAATTTTTGTGTTAAATTAAAAAAAAAAAAAAGCCCCTTTGGGAGAATAAAGTGCTTTAGTTCAGGTCGACTTAATTAAGAAATACTTGTCCAGTTTTCAAATTTTACCTTTCCCAAACTGGGGTGTGTGTGTGCGTGTGTATGTGTGTGTGTTTGTGTGTGTTCACTTTTTCTTTTTTGGGGGGATGAAGAGAATCAAAACAATATGTCATAGAGATGATGAAATAAATGAAATAAAATCACTAATTAATTAAAAATAAATGTTTCAAGATTATGGTTTGGCTAAGGACTTTCCTGAAAATTTCATATAACAAAGGAAAATAACTCAGGCTCTGCTCTATAATCACTTATGCTCTTAAGATAATATTATTTGTTAAATAGAAGGCTGTTTTTTAAAACAGAATTTGCTTTGTATTAATGACTTTTGAGGGGGGTAATTTAAAATTATAGAAAATGACAAGAAAAGAGGTTATCTACTAAAAATGTTGACTATAGTCTCTGAAAACCACCTCCCTTTAACTCCCTCCCTCCTCACCAAAACAAACAACAACAAAAACCCTTAGAGCCAGAAAATAAAACCATAGCATTAGAGAAAGGGTAATTAGACAACAATGTAATCTATGAAGTACTTGGGTATGTGTTTAGCCAGAAAAATTTTTGTGCATCATTGATCCTAAAGGATGACATAGCCCAGTGGTTTATAGTCCAGATCATGCATTCTGGAATCTCTTGGGAAGCTACTACCTGGGACCTTCCTCTCAGAGGTTCTGATTGCTGTGACCTGGGGTAAGGCCCTAGAATTGAGAAGTTTCAAAACTTCACAGGTGATTCTGATTTTGTTTGGATAAGAACCACCACATGAGGCCAAGCTCCTCATTTTATAGATTAAAAAACAATGGATGGAGATCTCCATAGCTCATTGTGGCTGATCAATAGCAGAACCAGTGCTAGATTTCAAGTTCAGTTCTCTTCCCACTCAACATCATTCACCTTGTGCAGGCCCAGGATGAGGGTCTCACTCATTTCCTACATCATTTAGCCTTGTCTGCATTTAATGGCACTGGGCCTATCATAGACGTTTAGTAAATATTAATTGAATAAATTCCCATCTCATGTCCAATTGCCAATACTGGCCATGTTGGAAAAACCCATCTATGGAAGTCAAGTATACAAAATACCATGAGGGTTGCAGAGGCTCAGAGCATTGAGAATGTTTTTGTTTATTTTTGGACTCAACAAGCTGTCTCCACATCACCCTAGAATCTGTAATGACCTTCTATCAGTTTCCATGGTACCAGCTAATTGTAGAGATTTTAGGGCAGGCTGAGGGCACATGGAGTGTGCCTGGGGTGGGAAAGAAGGGTACTGGGAAATCTTACCCCCCTGCTACATGCAAGAAGGGAAAGAATTCACTACCAAATTTTATTAGGATTAGGTACAAGCTTAAAGACGGGGAATATAAAAATGGCATGGAGTTTTCCCTGAACCTGGGGCACACATCCACATGGGAAGTGCTACATGAGGAAAGCGGAAACAGCATGGTTCACAGAATAATGGCATCCAACAAGGATGAGCTCACACAGAAGTGGATGTCTAGTTGGTATGATTTACAATCCGGGCTTTTCCCTTAAGAGTTCTTGTCACGAGCACCTAGGCATTTTATTTCCTCTCAAACGTCATGGGCCTGGACCCCACCCCCAGAGATTTATTTTTTTATTTTTTTTTTTTAAATTTTATTTATTTATTCATGAGAGACAGAGAGAGGGGGAGAGAGAGAGAGAAAGAGAGGCAGAGGGAGAAGCAGGCTCCCAAGGAGCAGGGAGCCCGATGCGGGACTCGATCCCAGGACTCTGGGATCATGACCTGAGCCGAAGGCAGACGCTTAACCATCTGAGCCACCCAGGCGCCCACACCCCCAGAGATTTAAATTCTGCAGAAAGAGTGCGGATTCTGATGCACCTGCTTAATTAGTTCAGATCAAACTGGCCTTAGGCTCTCACCCAACCTGCTGATGCCTGAAATTCCACACAGAGCTGCAATCATTTGTTGACAAGCCTATCTCTTTAATATGAAAATTGCTCAGGGAGAGGTTACAATTAAGGCTTTATCAATTATTGATATTTTCAGATAGTGAGTGAATGTGTTTCATCACTTGCTTTCCTCAGAGGTAGTTCTGATAATAATCATTACAAAAACGATAATGGATTTCTAGCCTACCGTCTGTCACTCTTCCACCTTCTGAGGGGCACAACCACCTTAAGCTTGGACAATACTTTCCATCTGGCTATTTTTACCATTTAGTCATTCTTTGTAGCATATCCCCTGTTTGTGGATGAGGAAAATAAAGTAACTTCTCTTGGCATTCTCCTCTATCACCAGCCTTGATGAGGAAGAAACTCAGTTTGAGAGAAATAGGACATTCAAGTGGGCAGAGCCACTCAACTACTTGACGGCTGGCCCAGAGGCACAATAGCGCTTTCCCAGGAACAGACAGTGAGTCAGATCCTATCCCAAACCATATCATCTTCTAAGCATGGTGATCTTGAAATAAATAATTAGAAAAACAAGCTAAGGATTTTTTTATTAAAAAAAACACAATTTACTGAAAAAGAGTAATGCTTTATACAAATTCCCATTACAAAACTCCAAAATATATATTTGTCTGTTTCCAGGCACAGAAGCAGAGTACAAAAACATCAAAATTGGATAAATTCTGGTGTACCAATTCTGTTGGCCATTTTGGATTATCAATTTCTCTGTAGAGTTTAGCAACTAGTAACCACCATGCATTTACACTCAGACATTATTAGAACCTTTGTATGTAGCAAAGGCTCTTTGAATTATACCTTCTAAGAACATAGAGTTTCAGGTCTGGGAGACATACTAAACTTTACCGGTTCATAACTTCATATGATGCAGTCCTTTGGATAACTCCCCCGATGTGGTTTCACTATGAATTACCATTCCCAAACTACCTATTTGAGCAGTGCTAGCTGCCAGCTAATAGCAACACCTCTGATAGCATCACTTAACAGAAACTCACCTTGTATATCCTTGCAAATTATTATAATTCAAAAAAACCTTTCCTACTTTGGCTTTGCTGATGCTTACACTTCTGTTTTACCCATTACATCTGCAAACTTGTCCTAGGTCAAGTCTGCATTACTGAAAGGAGAAAAGCCTAGCCACAAAAAGCATCAGGCCATACTGACTGAAGAAATCGAAGACTTCCTTAGACTCTTTTTCATTTAGTAAGTAGAATTTCACTTTAGTGTCTCATCATGTGAGAGATTAAGGCAAGAAACCCATTTCTTAGAATCTCTCTCTTTTCAGGAATTTGAAAAGTAATCCAAAACCCAATGCATTTAAATCCTTAATTCTTTCCCAAGTACAGTATACATTTTTTTTTTTTACCTTATAAAACCACATTTGCATGTATCCCATCTTACTGGATCCCCACAACAGCCCTGTGAAGTAGGCAGGTCAGGAATTACAATCACCTTTTTACAGATGAGGCACTAAATCTAGGGCAGCCAAGTGCCTTGCCCAAACTCACATAGTAATTGATAGCACCAAGACTCAAACCAGGTCTTCAGACACCAAAGCCAACACCTTTCCATTACATCATCTTGCTCAAGTGAAGTAGCAATTTTGTAGACAGGAAAACTAACAGCAATTGTTAAAATGGAACAGAGAACCAATAGCATCCTAGACACAGCTCATAGAAAGGAAATGGGCCATGAAGAAAGGAAGGTGCTGACCCGTATAAAAACATGTGCATAGGTTTGATTCAGTGACTTAACAGCCAACTGAACAAATAAAGACACTACTTAGGCATAGTTCATGTTCAAAGAATGAGCATAATATCAACTAATTAATACTCACACTGCCTCTACCAGCTGGTTAAGTATCATTATCTCATTTTGACAGATGGGAAAAGAGGAGAAAGATTAAGTGACTTGCTTACAGCTAGAGAGAGAATATCTGTCATCATATTATCACTACAGGAAGTCTTGTACTTCATTCAGACAAACAGATATATGAGCCATTTTTTCTCTAGAAAGAGGTAAACTATGCGATAATTACATATGAGAAAACAATACAATTGAGAGGGAGAAATGGATAGTTTGAGGGGATATACAACTGTGAATAAGTAGCTTAAAAATTCAATCAGTACATCTGTGTTACAACACTTGGGAAAGCAGCATACAGCAACTGTATCAGACAAATATTTTCAAAGCAAACAAGAGAGTTGTAGGTCAGGGTACAGAAATCGTGTGGGAAGGTCAACAGGAATATATCATCTGGTCTTGCAGAAAGACATGCTCCCGAAGTTCTGATTTGTAAGAGATTCTTCCTGACTCTAGGAATTTTATTGTAGGCATATGAAATGTGTTATCAGATTCAAGATTTAAACTCAGCCTCATAAAAAAGAAGGCACAAAGGATGATGAAAGCACAGGCTATAAGATCATAATCAAAATACTATCAAAGAAGCACATGAAAAGAGCACATGTGAAGAACTGAAAAAAGTTCAAACGTGGTAAAGCAGATTAGGTCTTTTGTCAAAGACACTAAAAGCTCATGAAAGAGGGAAAATGAAATTCCACCTATTATACATGTGTCCATATAGAAGAAAAATATACCAAATAAACTGCTTTCTTAATCAATATAGAATTAAATATATTTTTCGTTTTTTTAGACATATTTTAAGTATACTGGTACCAACATAATGAGAAGAGCTTTTGCTATCTAGCTTTTTATAGAAAAACATATATATGTACATATCTATATATATAATTAAAGGACCCCTTCTCCCCACATTTGAGATGATTACTCAGTGGGAAGCAGTAATAAAAATGGAAAAGGCTTCCCTCCCTTATTGAGGAAAGGAGATAAAATAAGACTAAGCCATTTTTAGCAAAGCGTATTTTAAAAAAATATGTTTTTTTTTTTTGTTTTTGCATTTGTTTGCTGTTGTTGTTTTTTGCAATACCACAGTTCAGACTCCAGTAGTCAAAAGTCTAAGGTCCTAATGTCAATGACAGTATTTCAATGTCCATTTTCTATTTATTTCAACAGTGTTGTCTCCTTTTGCTTTTGTGTCACACGTAGTCTTTCCCACTGGAAGGTGCAGGTTTGGGATAGGGCCGTGGTGTTGGGTAAGATGTTGTTTTTCGGGGACAGGAGCAGCAAAGTAGGGCACCTCCCAGAAGGCAGAGAGAGGCGGCAGCCCAGCCAGTGAAGAGAGCCTGACCAAATTCATACCTGAAAAGACAATGCATTTGTTTCATCAATGAATCATTGGGAACTTTTGTAATATAATTAAGGAAGGAAATCAATATCGTATACATTATATATTTTTTTCCACTGGGGGGAAAAAAAAAAAAAACCCTTGATCCCCTGGAGGAAGTACTCTAAGGTTCATGAACACAGACACACCAGAATGTTTACGTTGCAGTTGTAGACACTTTGCAATAGTAACTCAGGCAATATGGCCCGCAACACCAGGGTAATCACACAAATATTTCCAAAGACTTTACCACATGCAGGAGACTTGTGAAGCATGTTTCTGTATTTTAGAAGTTGGGTTTGGACCATGATTCCCAGGCTAAAACTTAACAATTATGCTATTGCCAAGTAGCAACCATATCCTATAAAGAAAATTGCTGGCAAGTGATGGAGACTATTAGAATTTCCAATACTTGATCCTAGGTACACGGAAATCAGAAACGTATGGTTTCGTAAAAAAGACTTCTAAACAATCCACGGACCATTCCAGATTAAGCTGATACAGCTTGGTGTATGGAGCCGAACTTCTGGGGAGAGGCTTTGTGAATGATGGCAGACAATAGGGCAGAGCAGGCCTAGCGTTGAGTCCTGATGCAAACTCTCTACTGCTGCACTCTTGGCTAGTAACTTCACCTCCCAACCTTAAATTTCTGCTTCTCTTAAAGCACAATAATCCCACCTGCCTCACTGGATTGCTTTCAGGATCATGGGAGACAATGTAAATAACACATAAACAGTACCAAGCAATTTATAAAGTGCTTTCACTTGATAATTTTTACTGGTAAAAAATTAGCCTATTGACCTCTTGCAGTTTCTGTCCCTATGTTACAAGTCTTATAGATCTAAGGCTCCAACATGATCACAATCACTGCAGTAAATGTTCTCCTAGTGTGGGTGATTATATGAAAAGAAGCACACCTTATCTCTCTGACCACGGAGATTCTGCATCCATTCATGCTAGCACTCAACAAACAATAATTATGCCTTAAAGTCCTGACTCTGAATGAAGTTGTTAGGCTTTAATGATGCGAACACAGTGAGACAAAAGAGCCTTGACCCTGATCAAAGAGTGTTGTTACATGAGAGCCCAGAATCAGCTCTTTTATTTCTACAACTCATAATATAAATAAAAATGACTTTAGCAAAGCCAATTTTATAGTTGTGATGGAACATAAAATTTAAAAGTGGCATCTCAACTTGTTTTTTTTCATAAATAAGTTAAATTATGTTTTCCTAAATAAAATTAAACTATTGGGAATGAAGTTATATTCATTAACCCCTAGAGTAGTAGTATTTTTTTTTTCAATCAATCATAAACCGTGTGTTAAGTTACAAAAAAATCACTTAATTAAGTGTTGGAAGTATTGGGACATACCTCAAAAAGGAAATTTTAAATATGTTAACATCTTTATTGATATTTAAAAAAATGAACCAGGAAAAAGGTCCAGTATACAGTTGAAAGTACAGAGCTTGAGAATTTTCTACTTTTAAGTGCATTTTGTCATCAATATAGGCTGTTAAAGCAATTATCAAACTCATTTTAACATGAGTCACAGGCCTTTCAGATTATTTTCAAGTTTGACTAAAATTTCACAAAGTTCTACAAAGCAAATCTGAGAAGTTATGGCACTAGCTGAACTTTGCAGGAGATAAATAGGGTATTTTCTCTGACAAATAAATAATAAAATAGTTTTACGCATGAATAGCATTACCTGGCATTGACCGGGGTCATGGGGTCATAAAATTCTTGAACAATTCTATTGCCATACCATGCTGTGGCAACTAAAACAGCCAGACCTACAGAAATTCAAAACAAAAGACAGTTAATCACTATGGAACAATGAGCATAAATATACAGCCCATTAAATTTATAAGCATTTTACAAGAATTAAATCCCATCAATAGTGTTGACATTTTTAATTTAGTCAGTTTCAATTTAGACAATTTTAACTTAGGGAGATTAGAGATTCAGACATGGTTTATTCCAAACATTCTATTAAGACAGACAAAAATATTAGGTTGAAGTTGGGCATGGTTTATACTCTTCATGTCACCTTATTCACTTACAGTCCAAGGTCACGGGCACACATAATGCTTTTTTCCAAAACAATTCAACAGGTTGATGTCAATTAAGAGCTCCTTCAAAGATATTGTTACACAGCAGTGTACTAAACTACTTTTAATAAAACCAATGTCCTTATTAGTATACACAGAGTCACTTACAAAAGGGAAGATGTAAACCCTTCTACATTTTTCTTAACCAAAATTCAAAATTTACATTTCTGCAGGATCAAAAGGGAAGTAAACAACTAGATAGCAGAGAAGAGCAGGACCTGTCTCAGTACGGACCAGACCACCGAAATCCTACCAGCCCCCTGGCCAGACATGCCAGGTACTGCCTGGAGATTTGCTGAGGTGCCAAACCAGATCAATTTGCACAGCAACCTCTCATAATTTCCCACGGATTTCATATTTCAGTAATACCACAGAAACTAGTCAACATAATTACTTCTATCATTTATAAGAAGTGTAAAATATCTCAATATTTCTTATCCAAGGAAATTAAATAACTTCTTTGTATAGTAATTATACAAAACCATCAATATAAACAGATTAAATATTTCCATGCTATTTCCTCTTTCTCTCCCCTCCCCCCACCAAAAAAAAAACTGGTCCAATCTAATTGCCTCTAATACTTGACAGAAAACACTACTGCTTTTGGCTGCTCAGATACACCATGAGAATGGTCTGGAACTTGACACCCTTACTCCCTAGGAAGTCCCTGAAACGGAAGTGGGGGTGCTGCAGTCACTTACAGGAGTTACAAGAAGGCAAGCAAAGGAAGGGTGCTATGCAGTACGTTTATTCACAGCCTTTGGGATCAAACCATTGGGAATAAAATGCCATTCATGCTTTTTCTGACAGGAGCTAATTTGAATAAACGGAAAGATTGATCCCTTTAACCAAATCTTCAGCAAAGCCACAGACTCTTTTCCTTCATTATTGGTTAAGTCCACATATGATGCTGGGCTAAAGGCTCCTAGAAAGTCTTTTTCCAAAGAGAAAATGAGAAAAGAAATTCTAATTCTACCTCTTCCCAGGGGTAGATTGTATCACTGGTCTCATTTTCAAAAACAATAGACTGCATATAGCATATACTGTATATACGTTATATATAATGCATATAGTAGTCTATTATTTTATGTGTTTACACACACATACTATTTTATCTGCACACATACACACTACCTTATCTAATATAGTCCTTATAATAGGGTTTCATAATGGAACCATCCATGTCTTTTCCTGGTACTCATTTTCTCAAAGGTCACATATGTAACTCCTCAGTCAACACTTGAATAAAGAAACAAACACATATGTATTTTCTATGGAAAACATAACTTCATTCCTTTATCAAGATTTTCTCTTTCTTAACTCATCTAACCTAATTTCCTGCCGTTCCAACCTCTACCTCCACTCCATTTGGCCTTTCTTTTCACTTGTCTATAGTACATCCTGTTTATTTGGAATCAGATCTGTCTGTCCGGAATGCTGTCCTCATTTTTCTCCAAGAATCCCAATTCCATCCGTTCCTCATAGACCTGTTTGATTCACACCTTCTTTATGTTCTCTGTCAAAACTACCCATCTTTGCCACATAATGTCTATGGGGACACTCCAGAAATTTTTTGAATTTTATAGAATTGTTCCTGAATGCTTGCTAAATAAAAAATATCTCTCTTCACCTGGGAGACTGCTTCTAGCAAATCAGCTGGCACCTGGAACCTCAATGAATAGACCTGCCCACCGGGAACACAGATATCAAATTTACATTTGGATCCTATTTGAGAATGTGAAAGTCAACTAGACTTAAGGTTTTTATGTCTTCAAGATTTTAAAGGAACTGAAAAAATCAACCCAAGTGTAACAAATCCAACAAAATCTAAGGAAACTCAAACCTAGGTCTTTACCCATGCCAGAGACAGATTAGTGAGGTGAAGGAGGCAGGGCCTCTCTTACCTGCAATAAGAAATATCACGCCCCCAATGACAGCCATCCGCATCTTCTGCACCTCATCGTCTTCCAAGCACTTCATACACTTCATGCCAATTGTGGCCACAAAGATGGCTATAAGGCCCAGCAGGATGCCGATCACCATCAAAGCACGGGTGGCTTGCAAAGTACCTGGTGGAAAACGTTTTAGAACATGTAAAATCACGCCTAGGCCAACAAGAGAAGAATGATTGAAGGCCACGTATATTTCAATAATGTATGGGAAAGATAAAAATGAACTAGGAGTCACAAGACCCCAGTTCCGATGATGTTTCTGCAGGTAACCAACACAACTTCCACTCCAGAGAAACAAACGCCTGGCTGCATGATGAAAAAGAAGCCCTCTAGCTCTCACAATGTATGCTTTCAATATGAACTTCACATCCTCTGGAAAAATAATTAATGATCTGGTTGAATAGGTTTAGCAGAACTAATACATCTTTAATCCTCACTAACAGAGTATTTTGATTCTGAAATAACAATCATATGTATTATCCTTAATGTTAAGCCATTTATAATTAAAATGGCTTACAATATACTTTGGTAATAGTCAACAGCTTTATACTCCAGTCGTCAAGCTGCAGGAAAAAACAGGTGAATTTGGAAGATAAGTAATGAATTTCTCAAAGATTATCATGGCTGGATAAATAACACTTGTATCTCCAGTGACTGGCCTGGGGGTGGGGGATATAAATGCCATTTTCTTAGAACAAAACAAAATAACCTTTGAGATGTTACTTTGGAACATGGTAGTTTCATATTCAGAGATATCACCAGTGTTCAAAACTATTAAACTGTCATGTTGTAAAATAGCAGACAATAATTTAATATAGTATTTCTCAAGATTCCACTAATTTTCTCATTTCCTGTTATTGTCATTGGTGTACTAAATCATGATATAGTCAGCTTCGGGAGATTATGCCAGTATGTTTCTTAAAGAATAAAAACATGACACTATCATTGTGGTATAAAAGCACAGATTTAAAGAAAAATGAGCTGAAACTACTCTGGTAAGTGAATTTGATTAATTCTAGATTTATTTCCTCCTTCAGGTAAAGATCATTATCTTATTGACAGTGTTTACATGTGACAATTATTTTTCCATGTATAAATAGTATTTACATTGTAACAAACCATGCTATCTTGGGTAAGCTACTTATTATTCTTTGGGACCAAGTTTCTATTATGTAAAGTGTGAATGATGATATCTCTAACCAGGAAGCTGGAACAATTTACTTCTTGATGGTCTTTAAAAGTGGCTGACATGATGGAAAGGATCTGTATCTCACTATCAAATTGATACCTAAGCTCAGTCTTATGATGCTCAGGGTTGAAAACTTACATTACTAATCATTACTAACTCTAGAGATTTCTAAAACATTCAATTTTAATTTTTAATATTTATATCCTTGCCATAACCAATCTCTGCTAAAATGACAATAACCTCTTTCTAAGAAGAATCAAAAGTATTTTTTTTCTGTATTTGAGAGATATTTTGGAACCCAAGATACGTTTTTATTTGATTTAAGTAAACAGCAAAATGGAGACACTCCCCTTCCATATCCAGCTCCTTGTAAACACCTGGGGCACATGTGCACCCTACCCACACACTTCTCATAAGATTCCAGTGTAAAGAATTGCTGAATCAAAACACATGTTCCATGGGCTGTGGGTTTCCCAGGAACTGAAGCTGCTTATAATATTAGTGTAAAGCTTCTTGCTTGGATCACAAACAATACTGTGGCAAGAAGAGGAAAGTACCAAGGAATCCACCGTTATGGCATGTCCTTCCTTCTGATTTACGAAGAGTTTTTGCCAAGACAATCATTACATGACAGGAAATTGAAAAGTAAAATAACTAAGTTCTTATACACAACACAAATTTCAGATTTGGCCCTAAATGCCACTCAGAAGAAAGGCATTTCAGGCAAAAGAACGCTGGAAGGAGAAATACTAAAAACCACAAAGACAATCCACATGCCAGGAGGATAGGATGACTGTCCATCTGTTTACCTGGCACTGTCTTGGTTTTAAAATTACAGGTCCCACCTCCTAAGAAGGACCTGAATCCTGAACAAATGGGGACAGCTGGTCACTCTACTGGAGGATGACGGGATATGACAAAATGAGGTGTGTCTAGTGTGGTGGTCAGAGAGCTTAGATCCTGCTGGGCTTTGCAAGCTAGAGTAAGGTGTTTATTCTAAGTGTAATCAGAAGTCATTGTAGGGTTTTAAAGAAGGGGTGACAATATTTTTACCTTCAGTAGAGAGAGCACAATTAGTAAATATTCTTCCTATGCTAACCCTTCAAATACATATAGCCTTCCACATCTCTCAGCCACTTCTGCTGTTTTTCTCATAAACACTCAGTTTTCCAACCTATATTAATCACCGTTATTATTAATCTCTGATGTCTCTCCAAGTTTTCCATTTTGTTTGAGTTCTAGGGCCCCCAACCTGACCCAGCTCCTATAATAATCATTCTGATCTACACTTCACGTAAGAACAGCAGGGCCACCAGCCCAGCAGGTCTGAGCACTTGGATCACAAGGTATTCTTCACAAGGAGTCTACCAGGCCTCTCAGTCTCATGAGTCAGACTTGCACAAAACCACCCAGGCAGGGAGCACACACAGATAAACTACTCCAGGGCTCACCTGGGCTGATCTAACATTCATGATTTTCATCTCTGAGTTTTTCCCCTTCAAGTTCTCCAGGAAAGCACACGTGATTCATGCCATACCCATTTTATTCTTTCCACCTCTTTCACAAAGTTTCTAAGGGGGAACGAGGCAGATATTTTGTTCTGTTCACTAACAAAACCCCCTATGTTTTATTTCTTTACAGAATCATGACTTATTTGCATAATGCACAAAAAATAACGGAGGAAATGGGGAAAAATCCTTAGGAATCATATAAGCCATCTAGAGCAGCGGATCATGTTTCATTTTTAAAAATCTGACAAAGCAAGAGCATTATTTTTTTAAAGATTTTATTTATTTATTTGTCAGAGAGAGAGAGCACAAGCAGGGGGAACGGCAGGGAGAGGGAGAAGCAGGCTCCCTGCTGCGCAAGGAGCCCAGTTCGGGGCTCGATTCCAAAACCCTGGGATCATGACCCAAGCTGAAGGCAGCCGCTTAACCGACAGAGCCACCCAGGCGCCCCAAGCAAGAGCATTATTGTGCAAAGCAATATTTCTCATCTACATCTTGGCATCCATTGATTTACAAAATTTCTCTGTATTTTATAATACTGGATGGGCATCAAACACAAAAATCTCATCTTGTTCCACTGGAGACAGTTGGATGAATTCTTAACTATAGTGATAAGCAGGGGTGGGGGGGATGTTAAAAAAAAAAACAGTGTGAGAATCATAACAACATGAAAACTCACTAGTCAGGCATATGTAACAATGGATTACAAAGTCAAAGTAAGCAAGTGTTGTGTTACAAGTTATGAGGGTTTTATCTGGAGATAGAATCTAAATTGCACAGTTTTAAGCTGGAACCAGATGAATCCTTCAAATTAAGGTCTTATGGAAGCCTTTTAAGTCAGAGATCTAAAATATGTAATTGTGAGCTCATTGATGTCTTGGGCCAGATATTTTTCAATCCAAAACACTAAGAACAGTACCTGGCAGGCCACATGGATTATTCAATCTGTGTTCAATTCATTCAAATTAGCACATATTTTTATTTTTTTTCAAAATTGCACTAATATGATAGGGAAATATACTTATTCTCTTGTGGTTAGCTTAAGCTTTGATATACTACTGAGAAATGCCTCCCTAGTGAGCCTGGAGATAATAAAATTTTGCTTTATAAAGCCAAACTTAGTTTCAATCATTAAAAGCCAGAAATTTATACAAGGAGGGAACAAATCATACTTTTTGCTTAACTTGATTTTTTTTTTATTTTCAAGATTTTAAAATTCTGCATTGAATGAGCTTCCGAGATAAAATTTTTCTCCTGGTGGGATAATGATCAGAAGGGTACAGAAGTTGAGAAACATTTGAAAGCCACAAAATAACATTTTGGACCAGAGAGATACAGGACAGCCTTCTGAGCTGGTCTAATTGGATCAACTCAAGATGCAAATACTTTCCTTTCCTGGCTCTTTAAATTTGGAGATATCGTTACAATATTATTATCACTGACTAAAGTGGTCTGTGGAGAAAATAGTTAGCAAACATTCAAGAAGTTACACTATTGTTTCCCATCATTATTCAGCAGTAGATAGAGGAGGCAGTCTTTTAATTATATTTAGCTAGACCCATAATCTTGAGATTAAAGACCCCCTAAGGAGTTCTCACCACTTTCAACCTGAAAGTATAATTTGAAAAAATACTTACAAAGATCTCTACTTACAAGACAAGAGATGAGTGAGAAGTTACTGATCTACTACAGTTGGGTTAATCAACATCAGTGTAAAGACAAGCACAGACAAGTATGTCAATTTTTTTTTCTAAAGATTTGTAAAAGTCTCACCATACAAGCAGCAGAATCTCCTACAAATACCTGACATTGTTATGCTACTTACAAGCCATATTGCTATATTACCCTATATAGTATGCATCAAACAAAGCTGATTTTAATTAAATCTGCATCCTCATGTAGTACCCCTTTGCATGAGTGGTTGCTTAAAAAGTATTAGATAAGTAAATGAACTGACCATCGGGTGACTAGAACAAAAATGTTCTCTTCTCTGTAGTTAAATGAGCTCATCACAGACTGTCACACAACTATACTCCCATGGCTTTTTCACTTGTACTCAAGTTCAAAGTTTCTTAGGAGTTCTCACTGTTAGGATTTCTATTTTATTGGTACATAAGCTGGTGGCCACTGGGTATGACCTCAATATACCACCCCACTCAGTAACTGAAGTGGTCTGGGATGAGGCAGGACTTTCCACTTTTCAGGATGTCCTGAGTAGTTTTGCTCTTTTATGTTTGTTCCTTAGAGAAATTGCCTCATGATTAAATTTATGCTTCTATATTACCACTTACTCATCACTCCGATCAAGGAAACCTAAACTATGCCACTTCTTCTTTGTTTTCCATCATGGCAGGAAGGAATCCACATTGGCACCTTATAAATTATCTTAGTTTTTTAGTTTTGGGTTAATCAACATCAGTGTAGAAAGACAAGCACAGACAAGTATGTCAATTTTTTTTTCTAAAGATTTGTAAAAGTCTCACTATACAAGCAGCAGAATCTCTGATAGCAAGAATCCCTGGGAGCAAGAATAGGGCCCAGCTTATGTTCGTCGAGTGGATGAATGGACCGTCGATTCATCTCCCCATTCCTCGCTTATAAAATAAGCCCTATTTTATTTCTCTTCAGCCCAGAGAAATCAAGTGGCTTACAGTAATATACATAGTTGGTTAGTACAAAACAAGGGTCACAATTGAGAACTTATGACCTCAAGGTTGGATTTTTTTTTCCTACTTCCATCATTCCAAGAGTCAGAACTAATTGATGAAACAGATTCGAACACCAATGGTTCCTTGAACACCCTTGGGATGTAGCAGTATCGTGCAGTCTGGGGACGTGTAAGTGGGTGCCTTCCTCTCTGCCTTTGCTTCCAAGACTTTCAAGACTTTAAAATCCAAGTCAGTGATTTTGTCTCTTTGATTGAGCCTGACATCATGGGGAGAGTGCTGGGAAACCTCACTGACAACCAATACTCATTAAGCACACCTACACATATGTGGATTCATGCAAAGCAAGTTGAACAGGCTAGAGGAGCTTATAAACAAATTACAGAATCCCAAGGTTAGATGAGACTTAGAGAGAGTCTAGCCTAACCTTCCATTTGTCTGGTGCTTGGATTTTCCCTACAACATTCCTACAAAATGCTTACTTCTCTCCTTGCGCACCTCCCACAATGCAACCTCCCAGGACAGCCCAATCTTTGGACAGCTTTAGCTATGAAAATCAAGCAAGAAGAAACAAACAATTAACTCAGTACCTAAAACAGGTGCAAGCTTGCCAAAAGTTTGAGAATTGGATCAGCAGAAGGCAAGATGTACAGTTTAATCCAGAAAAAGTCTGCTGCAGCGGTACCTGGCACTGCCCTTTGTATGTGCCAACTCTCAGCGGCAGGGGTCATCAGTGTGAATGAACATCTCATACTTGGGATGGAATTGAAATTGTCTCAGCCATAGTAAAACCACAATACACAGTGTAACATTCTCCCACCCCAGGGAAGCTTCTCGGTTTACATTTTCATAAACTGTTCTGCAAGAACCACCTAAAAAAAGCCCTGTTGTATCTCATTTCCTATATTGGTTTAAACATCCTATAACCCTTTATAAATGTCATGTGCTTTTTATAGCTGACACTAGTTAGAGCAGGGGATCAAGGGCTTTTAACACATCCATTGCCTTAAACCGTGATAAATTTCTGTATCTCTACTCTAAGATGCCAAGTGGGCTCCACTGGCAAAGTGAGCAAGATACAATTTCAGGAAACTTCTAGCCAAGCTATAAGCTAAAAGCACTTCCTGGTATGCAACCCTTTACAAGGAAAGCTACTTACATCTAGGAAATTCTGTTCTCTCCCAGACATCACAAAATTGCACCAAAACCAGCCAATGCATCACCACCCCAGGTCTCTACATCAGAGGAGAGTGAGGACCACTGCCCAGGCAGAGAAACAGAGACAGGTTCCCTGGGCTCTCTTCAGAGGCCTCCAGTGAGGTCATGGGCAGGTTGGGAGAGCACCTATGAGTCAAGGCTCCCTCTTCTGGGAATCAGTTTTGAGAGAAAGGCCTCAGCTCCACCTTGAATAAATCCTGGTTTTGACGAAAACAAAAAGAGGAATCTGATCTGGAGTTAAAAAGAATCATCAGGAAGAAATCTCTAAAATCTGTATGGGGGAGGGGGGTTGTTTAGTTCTTCTACTACAGCTTCAAAAACTGTAACAGCTGTATTAACTAGGAATAAATCAAAATAAAACATTTTAACACATTATCGTGTATAGTGATGACCTGCTGGAGTATTTGCAACATGGATCAGTTTGGTCGTGGATTCTATTTGGTCACCTAAGGAAGTAAAAGGAAACCTATTTAAGCATATTGAAAATGAACTGTTTTGATCAGAAGAATCAGAGACCTCTCTGGAATTTCCCTTAAAACGTTTTCCATCTGCCAAGTCCTCGACATGACACCCAAAATGCCTGACACCATTTGCTTACACACACTTGTCTTTTCATGGGGAGATTCAATGATTATATAAAGGGGTGTACTTAATACACTTCTTATATTTGGTATAAAAGATCTTAATACAGGAGCTTTGAAAAGTTGAAGTGACAACCCTCAAACCACCATGCACATTGATGAACCAAATCCCATAGGTGTGCAAGCTGTTTAAACAGATGCAGAATAGATTTAATAACTCTAAGATGTATGGTTTTTGACAAAACCACCGGCCGGAGGTGGACAGGGCAACTGAAGGAAGCTTGAGCAATGGCAACATGGCTCACCCTCAGCACACAAGGTGGGCTGGTGGTCAGGCTTGTTTATCCAGGCAAAGACTAAGTAAGCTTTTCTTCAAGTTAGTTTGAGGGCATGAGAGACAAAGGTGTAGGGCAACTAACACAGTATCTCAAGGAAGGTACTCCGGCCATGAATTATTATGACCTAAGTAAGTGGGAATTTAATGAGTTTCTAAAAAGGTACGCATAATCTTTTACTTAAAAATAAATAAGTAAATAAAAGTAAAAAGGCCATCCTATCGTCCTTCTCCCTATAAGCCTTAGAAATATCACTCTCTACATAATTCTTTTCAACTTGACAGAAGAACGGACATCCGTTACACAGACATCTTCCCTTAAGGAAGATGGAAGCTTGGAGAAGACCCACCATTTCTCTCACTACCCTCCTCCCTGACTGAGCTCTGCCTTCAGCAATTGTCTCCTCTGCTGCATTTTCTCCAGTGCCTTCATTCTCCTTCATATTATGAGGGGAGCTTACTTAGAACTTTTCTTTCTTGCCACCCCTTTCCACCTGCCACCAAACTTCACTTTCCAAAATAAGGCTACACAATCTGCCTCCTCTGCACACTCCTGGCCTGAAAGCTAAACCCTTCAGGGGAATCTCAAGAGGCTTCTTGAAGGAGTCATGGATGAAGATGCAGAGGAGCCTCCCCATACTTACTGGATCTTAAAAATAAAAAAAAAATCAAAAGATTCAAGCTCAAGTGTGAGTAGTAGACACTAGGTTGGGACATTCCATGTAGAAATGTGACTTTTACTATGAAAACTCAGAGTAAAGATAGATTTACACCCCCCCTCCCCAATTTACCTAAAACTTTAGGATTCCCTATTAATTAAAGAATCCGGAAAAGCCGCCAGGCTCCAAACTTTTCAAAGCATACTGTTTTCTTGTCCAAACCCCACCATTCTTCAATTTACACAGAATCTTACAATGTCCAGGACAAGCCTAAGAACTCAAGTTGGAGGTTGGCCTTCACCCACTCAATCTCCACCTCACTGTCATGGGAATTAAAGATGAAACCACACCTAGAGGAAAAGTGTCACCTGGCGAGTTAGAGGAAAAACCAGAGCTGAGGCCAGGGCTTCTCTTTTCTGAAACCACAGTTCTCTCGCTTCCTCACGACAAAGCACGTGATCAGAAGATTTGATCAACTGAAGTTTCATAACCACATAATTACACCACAGAATCAATTGGTAGCCACTACCCCAAAGCGGAGCCACTGCCGGGGGGGGGGGGGGGGGGGGGCTGGGGTCTCAGGTTCACGACCGTGGGGGTGGGGAAGGCACTCACTGCTCAGATTCAGCAAGGAGTCGAAGACTTTGCACTGAATCTGCCCGGTGCTCTGAGACACGCAGGACATCCACAGCCCCTCGTAGATGGCCTGGGCCGTCACGATGTTGTCCCCCGCGTAGGAGTAAATCTTCCACTGGGGCAGTGCCGTGCTGACAATGCATCCGATCCAGCCCAGGAAGGCCAGGATGAAGCCTAAGAGCTGCAGCCCCGCGTTGGCCATGCCGCGCTCGGGCGCCCGCGCTGGTTCAGGGGTGGCAGGTGCAGAAGGCGGAGTTGGCAGGTGCGCACCGGGGACTCTCCGGAGTGACGGAGCCGCGCGGAGGAAGTTACTGCGGAGAGCCCTGCTCCCTGAGCTGCCACCGAAGAAGCTCTGGGTCCGTGTCCCGTCTGGGTCGGCGCTGGAGTCGGGACGCGAAAAGCTGCGCTACTCCCAGGCTCCGGGACTGAGACGCCAACCCTCTGGGCGCCGCGATTTAAAGCAGCTCCGCCCCCGGCCCGCCGGCCGCCGCGCAGCGCCCCCTGGCGGTTTCAGAGCGGCTCTCTGGGAAAGCGGCGGGGAGCGCGGGAGCCCGCGATGGCAAAGGGGTCCTAGGCAGGAAGGTCCGCCTGAGGTGTGGGGACTCCCTGGGGAGCATCAGATCTGAACAGTGCTCCCGTATTCATCCCTTATCCAAAAATGACTTTGTATGTGGAAACACTAAAACTTCATAACGATGAAAAATAGAGGCCTCAAAAGACCCACGGTTTCATCTGCAACTTTATTTCACTATCTTATTAAAAGGCATTTGCTATCTAGCCCCAGGACACCCTCCCCCCACACCTCTCTCTTTTGTTCCTCTCTCTACCCCCCTCCTTTTTCCTCCTGTTCCCTTCTTCTCTTCATGGTCTCTTCTAGAATCATACATTTCTGCCTGGGTTGTAAGAAATCTTTGTACTTTATAGATCAGGAAACTGAGGCTCAGAGAGGAAACATGGTTTTCATAAGATCACACAGCAAGTTAGTAGCATATCTATACTTGGTTCTCAGACCACTCTGCTTTCCACTACATCTCAAATCGACCGGAATATATACCCTTTAATCTGTCATCCTTATGAAAATGCAGCCCACCCTCCCCCACCCCTACACACACACACACACACACACACACACACACACACACACTAGCCTCTTTCCTGCAACAGTTTGTCTTAGAGCAGTGATTACTTCTCAGAGGGATCTGGCCAATGGGTGTACCCCGTGTCCCAAAGGGTGTTTTATTAACGAATTATCCAACAACCATTCATCAAATGTGAGAGCATGTAAAAAGTCTTGCCCCCGCGAAAAGAGAACTGCGCTGGGATTTAGGAAGTCAGCAACCTGGTTCCATGTTTTGCAGTGACTGGCTGGGGCCACCCCCCTCAGGTTTTAGTCTGGCTGAGCCTGTAGTTTCCCTCTATGGGTTTCTAAAACTTCCTTCTTCGTAGTTACCCAGAAGTGATCTTGTGGTTTGGAATAATTAAAATGTTTTCCCGATTGCTTTTGGTGTGCGGTTTGAATGTGGTGGGAGGAGATGCTTCTATGATTTTAGTAAAAACAGAAGTCCATATGAGGCAGAATAAACATGTTAGGAAGAAAACAAGATATGTTCCCATATTTACTATGAAAACTGCCAGTTTGTAACAAGGAAGGAACTGAAAAAAAGTTCAGACGGTGAGTGAGAGGAATGAAAACAAACTAACTAACTAATACTTGGGAGATGCTGATGGAGAAAGGACAAGTGGGCTTTGCACGTGGGGGGGCAAGTGGTACATGAGAATCTCTGTACCTTCTGCTCAACTTTGCTATGAACCCAAAGCTGCCCTTAAAACAAAGTCTATATAAAAGTAACAACAACAACAACAACAACAACAACAACAACACACACACAAACAAAAACCCCACCAACCTCATTTCCACCTGGCTATCTCCAGATAGCCAAAGGACCAAAGGACAGATCTGCAATGAAATCTGGGGACTAACAATGAAGAGGGACTAACTACATGAGCTGGATGAAGAGGTTTCATTCGGAGTAAAGCCGCACTAAAACAAGGGAGTTGTTCTCCTTCTGAAAGTCTTCTCAGACCCCAGCAATTCTCCCAGTCAGCTTTGAAGGGCAGGACCACATCCAGGTTGAGTCCTCAGAGTCTGAGCCTGAAGTTAGTAATTCTTTCTAGGTCCAGGTGGATGTTTTGTGGGCGCCTGGGGGTGTGGGTGAGGGGTATCAATCACATTTGATCCGTGTATTCCTCAGGAATATTTAGCTCAAAGGAGGTTCTCAGAATTTGCTATAGGGCTAGACCATTACCATGGGAATCATATAATCTTTTGGTGGTGGTGTTGTTCCAGTCAATTCAGAATTAAGACTGTTCTTAAATTATTTTTTCCTGGTTGCTTAGATTGGAATAATGAAGTCAAGATTTGTGTTCAACGGATAGACTCGTTCTCAGATCCTTTTCGTCTGCAGGAAGACCTGTTTCTCTCAACCTACAGTTTGTAGGGAATTGAAAGTATGAATTTTGTGGTCAGTATGGTCCTGTGTTTTTGTTTTATTTCAGGGCTGTGTGAGGCTGATTACTTCATTGCCCACAGCCTTGTTTGTGAGGTTGTGGTGGATGCTGTTTACTCCCCTCTGTTCCATACACATCTCTGGCCTCCCTAATCCTGTCTAGTTTTCTGTCTTTCCCTCAGAGAGGATGAGTGAGATAATGGTTTAGCAGGAATCCATCGACTTAAGAGGAAAAACAACTGACAAACATTGGCCTCTAACATATGAAGCATAAATAGCGGAGGCAGCATGGTGACCAAGAAGTTTCTAGAAAGGTTGGCGATGGCATGGCAAATGTCCTGGCCTGTTGGGTACGAAGATCTCCTACGTCCTTAGACAAATTGCTTCCTCTCTCCTCTCAATTTTCCTACCAATAAAAATTAGGAATTGACTTCTAAAAGGTCACCCAAGTGCAAAACTTTATGACTCTAAGTAATAATAGCTGACCCTTGTGGGTAACATACTATTATTATTAGATGCTGAGCTCAGACTTTACATGCTTTATCCCCTACGTGAAGGCGACAGAGATATAGAGATGTCAAATCACTCATCCAGGATCATATTTGGTAAATGGCAGCTCTGGGATCCCAAACTACTCACCTCAGCCTAGAGCACAGCCATCAAGCACAGATCTATGGCAGTTCTCTGTGTGAACCTAATCAACTGAGGACCAGTGGCTTTTAGAGCTTAAACATCCTTAATCCTGCGCTTCTCCTCCAGTGAGATGCTCCATCCTGTGACTGCCCTCCTGCTCCTTCCTGTCCTTTCTCCACCTGTTCTACTGCCCACTAAGATCCAGGCCCGGGGAATCCAGATCCTGCCGAAGAGGTGTGGCTGCCAGGGAAGGAGGTATGGTTGAAAAGAGCAAATAGTCTGCTGGTTTACTCCATGTCCATTTGTGGCTGATGCTTGGGCTCAGCCACCATCCCAAGAACCAGGAATATGTTTGAGAAATACACCAAGAGATGAGAGTAGAGGTGAGACTAAGGGTCATAGAGTGCAGGCAAAAAAAAAAAACACACTCCCAAGAGGCAGTGTGACAGACTCTCAGAAACTCGTTATAAGAGTAAGAAAGGCATCAAGAGGTAAATTTTTCCCTTAGTGGCAGTGCATGCTAACACCGACCTTTCAGGACTCTCAGGTGGTAAAAGCAGAATGGATGGACACATTTCTAACTAAACAATCTGTTGTGTAATTATTTAGGGTTTGAGGGAGGGATCAGAGTACAGATGTAAAAATTGAGTATGAATTTTAGTGTTTGAAAACGAAGGTTACCAATACTAAAAACCATTGGTGCATACCTACCATAACTGCTTGAAATAGCCCTTTGAATCTACTTGCAGTTTTTGAGAGGTTAATGAGGTGTAAGTGGTTAAAAGGACAAACTTTTGAACTCTAGTTCTGTCAGTTACTAATTGAGTAAACTTGGAATATCCATACAACAAACATACTTGGGCCTTAGATTTTTTTTTTTTTTTATCTTTCACATGAGTAAAACTATACTTCATCATGTTATGATCGTTAAGCAAGTTCATACGTTGCATTACTTGGAAAGTAGTTAGTACATAAGAAACACATGAAATGGGGATGCCTGGGTGGCTCAGTCGGTTATGCATCTACCTTTGGCTCAAGTCATGATCCCAGGGTCCTGGGATCGAGCCCCACATGGGACTCCCTGCTCAGCAGGGAGTCGGCTTCTCCCTCTGCCCCTCATCCTTGCTCATGTGTTCGTGCTTGCTCTCTCTCAAATAAATAAAAAAATCTTTAAAAAAAATACAACTTTAGGGGCGCCTGGGTGGCTCAGTCGGTTAAGCGTCTGCCTTCGGCTCAGGTCATGATCCCAGGGTCCTGGGATCGAGCCTCACATCAGGCTCCCTGCTCAGTGGGGAGCCTGCTTCTCCCTCTCTCTCTGCCTGCCACTCTCCCTGCTTGTGCTCTCACTCTCTCTCTCTCTCTCTCTGTCAAATAAATAAATAAAATCTTTAAAATAAAAGCACATGAAATGGGGTTATTCCTTATGATTATTATTTCAAGCAGAACTGATATATCTAATTTGCTAACACTGCCATTTACAAATGATCCTCACATTTGTTCAGGAAGTCTCTTTTTCTTGCCTGGATTCTATTAGAATCCGACTTAATGTCACAGTTAAATCATGGTGACAGGTTTTGTGGGATTTCTAGCAGGCAGACACAATTTTGTATTCAGAAATGGACAAAGCAGCAAGGAGAGGGATGGGGGCTTTAGATGACATTTTCAAGCCCCGTCTCCTGGCTCTGGACATCTTTCCCCTTTGTGTAGTTTCCATGGTGATGATTAAAGGCTAAGGGGCTCTCTGAGAAGGGCTAGGCCAAGAGCAGAGGGAGGATGGAGACATGGTGCCAAATAACTCTCTCTCAGATCGGCGTGGCTCTTCAGATGGTCAGGCAGAAAAATCCTTGGTTTAAGATTGTTATTAACTCTCTGCCTTATCATGTGGATGCATAGCTCCCCCTCATGCCCTCCCCTCAGCTCCCAGCCTGGCAGTTCTATCTCTTCAAAAAAGGGGGAAAAAAAGGTGGAATTTCTGCCATAAAATCTAATCTTTGAATTATAAAAATTTACCTTGACAACTTAGTGAATGACTCTTCCCTTATTTTGTCCCTTCGCTTGCATTCTGTTTGGGGAAAGGTTTCCTTGTAATCATAATCATTAGAGACACTAGAGACAGTCCACTAATTTCATCATCAAAAATCAAGGTCCAATTACTAATGATATTTTACTTTTAGTCTCCATAATGTAATTCCAACTATATTAGTCAGGGTTCTCCACAGAAACAGAACTAATAGGAGTTATGTATATATCTGTATTTATTTCTATCTCTCTCTGTCTGTCTTTATCTATCTCCTGAGATGTTCACCATGATGTTAGGTAGAGACTGAGACAGAGAGATACAGAGCGAGACCAAGAGCTAGATTAATTTTAAGAAAGTGGCTCAATACAATTGTGGGAGCTGCCAAGTCCCAAATTGGTAGAGCAGGCCAGCAGGCTGGAGACTCAGGTAAGAGTTGATATTGTAGTCTTGAGTCTGAAATCTTGCAGCCTTTAGAAAAATTCCTTTTTTTCCAGAAACTTTCATCTTTGTTCTTAAGGCCTTCAACTGATTGGATGAGGCCCACCCACAGTTTGGAGGGTCATTTGCTTTACTCAAAGTCTAGTGATTTAAATGTTAATCGTATCTAAAAAATATCTTTACAGCAACATCTAGATGGTGCTTGACTAAACAACTGGCCACTATGGCCTCGTCATGTGGAGACATAAAGTTAATCATCACACTAACTAATGCCTTCTGATCATTTGGATTCTAAGGGCTTTATTTCTATGACCTCACTTAGGAATAAAAAAGCCAGTGAGCTAGGTCATGATTACTGTAGATGAGGAGACTGAGGCTTAGATAAGTAAAGTAGTTTACCCAAGTAACAGCTGGAAAAGGGCAGGGTTGACACCCAAACTCAGTAGGTCTGGTTCCCGAGGCAAATCTCTTATGTCATGCCCTGTACTAACCTGAAGCACATGCTTCTCTTCCACCTTCTTTGTGACTCTCCAAACCACCCAGAGAGTGCAGTCATAGCTCCAAGTTGAGCCCTCAACAAGTCCCCAAATCAGAGCCATACCAGAGTGAATAGTAGGTGTTCAGTAAGGGTCAGTAATTAAGTGAATGAGTGAGTGAAGAGATGGATGCCTCTTTATGACGAGGCATCTGAGGCACCACAGCACAAGAGTGAGAAAAAACAGTTTTGATGCTTAAGGAGATCCTGGCTCTTGTGGTGGCGGTGGTCGGGAGATCCAACAAAAAGAAATGGCAATGTGATAAAGTTCTTAATTTTTAATACCTTGGTCTCTGGGAGAAGACAGACTTGAGGATAACGTACTGCTTTCTCCCTGCAGTAGACATGATGCTACACAAGGTTGTTCATCTCTCTGGGTCTCTTTTCCCCCCTCTGTAACATAAAATACATATATGTAACTCATAGTGTTATGAAAAATAAACAGAGTTGATTGAGGTAATGCCTATGAAGTGCTGAGCCCTGTACCCAGAACATGGGGAGTGTTTGATCAATGGTAGTTGTACTGTAAGAACCTGGGTGAGTGTCCCGTGGTCAAAGATAAGCAAGCTGTGATTTCCTCACGTTGAACTCAATATTTGAACTCAACTCCCAGCTAACCTAAGGGAGAGAACATTTTAGGCAGAGGAAAGAATTTATACTGAAACGTAGAACAAAGGTACAAACTTATGAGCTGCATCTCATATTTGGCCTGAACATGCATTTTGTTTGAACTTCCCAATAATTTTTCAAAAACTAAACTAGCTTTAACTTTGAAAAAATTGGAAGATTTCACCTAAAACTATCTAGATTCTGGCCAAAAAGAGATGGAAATATCATGCAGCTCTGGATGGGCTCTCTGGTTTCCCATTTCTCCACAGTGTCTGCTCTTCTTATGCCTTTATGTTACTTCTCTGGATCTTGTAGGCTTTGGGGCCAATGTACACATAGGAAGTGCGTGTAGAAAGTAGTTGAACTGACAGGACTTGCATGCCGTGTTATGGAGTGTGGGTTTTATCATGCACTAGGCAATAAGAAGCAATTCACAGACTTTTAAGCAAGGACTTGAGTAGATTTGTGTTTTCGATTTTTCTGGGCTGTAGGAGGCAGAGATAGAAATCAGTTAATGCAAAGCCTGTCTTAATGTGTAAGAACAGTCTGGTGAGAGTGTTTGAACAATGTCAAAGCCAGGAGGATTGGAAGCAGAGAGGGAGAGGACCTGCCAGAGATGGGTGGAGAGGAAGCTTGTACACCTTTATGCGATTTTATATATTTATGCTGAGCCAAGAGTGATAATAATTTTTTGAAAGTGCTGAATGGCTTTCTCCACCAGTACAGGGCAGAAACATGTATATCCTTGAAGGAGAACACTGGATGGGAAACGGGACTCTCCCTCTCTGTTTTGACCATTTCAAAGATGGAAGAGAAGCTGGACTTTTTGGATTTATACAGGATGATCTGTTTTTAATGTGGCTCCTTCCTATGAGATATTCAAAGGCAATTATACTCTGCATGATTGTGGTCTGTAGAATGCAACACTGCTCTATTGTATGGAGGAATAGTAAGACTTAGGACAAGAAGGATTGGTGAGGAAGAATGGGTATTAAAGATTATTTCCAACTAATATGCAGATGTGAAGGATGAGTTCCACCTAGGGGTATATGGATTTTTTTCTTGAGGGCATTAGGAAGGTATGAAAAAGATTTAGGTAGGAACAAGACCTAATAAGGTTTACTTGATAACATTTTTAATAACATTGTTCTGAAGAAGGAAGAATGGATTGTGGAGAGGGATTGTGAATTGGTACAACAGTGCACTCCATCTAGAAGGATGTGACTATAATTTGGGGTGGGGGGAGCTGGAGGCCAGGATTTGGGGTTCAAATGGAGAGAAAAATGGGAATAAGCAGTTGAAAAAGTATGATGGGACTAGATCTTTGGTATGCTGGGGACTAGGTAACTGCCTAATTAAGAGACTCTTAAAATATCGTAGGACAGACATCTTAAGCTCCTCCCCCTCAATCATCTCTATATGGCGTAGTGCAAGATTATATGTAATTCCAGGTGCTTGGGCTATACATATTTCCCAATTCAAGAATATAATACCTGAAATTTATTAAGTCCTGATTGTATGCTCACTGTTCTAGGTCCTCTGCCTGAGACTTTTAGAAACATAAACTTGAATTCCCTCTATTTTCTGAAAAACTATTCTCTCATTGACAAATGTTAGCTCTAAGGAATAAACGAACTACGTACTAATTTATTAAATTAACTGCAATATTTGATAATATTAACAAGTGAATTATCATTCATCTTCTAACTGATGCCCACTGGCTGTGTGTCATAATCAAGTTGTTGATGTCAATGTGGCAAAAATGATAAAGAGCAGGGATTGTATCTCCAGATTTCCCCTCATTCCAATCCTGGCTTTGCTAGTTGTTAGCTATGTAACATTCAGCAAATTGTTTACTATCTTTTGGATCCTTTCTTCATCTGAAAAGTGAGGATACTAGTATTATTGTCATCATTGGGTGGTGGTAAGGAGAGCAATGTTACATGAAACACATTTAGAAAATGGTCTGGTGCCTATTAACTGTTCAGTAAGTCTTATCTCTAAAACTAGTGGTATGGGAGGGAGATGATCGGGATCTGAACCATTACCTAAGAGTGAGGATGGAGAATGGGGTGGAGGTGAGAGATTTTACAACGGGAGAAGCTGCCTTATTGTGCCATAAAAGGAGGTACAAGTAAATAATTAAGACCCCATAGCCCATATAAAAAAAATCAAAGCTAACTGAAATTATTTCCAAAGGCATGTGTACATGTACGTACTTTTACCTTCAAACTAGAAACTCAACTCTCAAACTAAAGTCTGCCATTGTTTCAACCCTCTCTTCCATCCCATTTCCCCCCCACCTGAGAAAGCCTTCGAAAAGATCACTTATTTTATGAAAGTTGCACAAGGTAGAGGTTAAATCAGGTGGAAGCAGAGTCAGTGAGCAAACACGAGAAAATGGAAGAGGACAAAGAATGTGGCATTGCAAAACTCTCCCAGTTAGGAGTGAATTTGAAACTGATTTCCTGTAACTGACCTGCAGTAACACACATTTGTGGGGTCAGGGCCACTAGATGTGAGCAGTTTGCTGGTTGGATACTCCTGGCTTTACTGCTGCAGAGGTTTAGCCAGCTAGAATTTGTCTGCAAAAAGTTGGTATCTTTCCCTGAATCACTATCTTTTCTACTTCCTTCATGTTAAGGGTGGTGGGCCGCCACATTCCCACAAGCTCTGTTAAATATTTACTGAGCGTATTGTTTACTAAACAAGGCTCCATCCAGTACTCAGAACTGGCAAAGACTTGTTTCTGATTTGCTCATTTCTGTGAGAATTGTCTTTCTAGCCAAGAAATAGGGGAGAAATATTTAATTATAGCTCAGATAATAACTGTGCTGTCCAGTTTGATAGCCACTAGTCACGTGTCTATTTAAAGTTTAACTAATTAAAATTAAAATTAAAATTAAAAATTCATTTACTCTGTTGTACTGGCCACATTCCAAGAGCTCAGTATAGTGAACAGCTACACACTGGACAATTGCAGATGTAGAACATTCCATCATCTCAGATTTTTCTATCGTTTAGCACTGTACTAGAGTGTTCTGGTCATAGTTCTGCAAGCCATTTGACAAAAAATACAGGTTCTGGGGTGGGGTGATGGGTTAGCCTGGTGATGGGTATTAAAGAGGGCACGTTCTGCATGGAGCACTGGGTGTTATGCACAAACAATGAATCATGGAACACTACACCAAAAACTAATGATGTAATGTATGGTGATTAACATAACAATAAAAAGCATAAAAAAATACAGGTTCTGCACTTTTTCAAAATGTTTTTATATGAATTAAATGAATTATTTTTCTATGGATACTAAAACAAATTACCACTAAGTTAGTGGCTTAAAACAACAAATTTATTATCTTACAGTTCTGTAGTTCAGAAGACTGACCTGGGTTTTGTTGGGCTAAAATAAGGTTGTCAGCAGAGCTTTGTACCTTTCCGGAGGTTTTATTCCTTTTCTTTGCAGATGCTGGAGGCTACCTGCATCCCTTGGCTCTTGGCTTTCTTGACCTCCATCTTCAGAGTCAACAACTTTGGACTAAGAACTTTTCTCAGGCCAACTTTCAACTTCCCTCTCTTTTGCTGCCGTCTGCCCCTTATAGGCATCCTAGTGACAACATGGTCCCACTGGGATAATGCAAGTTAATGTCCACATCTCCAAGTCAGTTGATTAGCAACCTTAATTCCATCTTTAACCTTAATTTTCCTTTTGCCAGGTAATGTGACCTACTCCCAGTTCTGGGGAATTAAGGCACAGACATCTTTGGAAGAGGCTATTATTCTACCTACCTTGATGAGTAAATGTTTTGAAAAGTACAGCAATTTTCCTTAAAGAGAGAGCTATGTAAATATATTACAGATAATTATTTACATGTTACTGATTTAACAAAAATTATGATTACATATAATGAAATAATTTAATGAAATGATAGTTACAAGAAAAATAAGCTTTAATAGATGCTATGGGCACCAGACACTAAGGTCCAAGATTCTAAGAGCTTACACGTATGAACTCGTGAATGAGTGAGTGAGTCAAGGAATTAATTAATATCCCACACTAAGAAGTAGTGTGGGATAAATGAAGGAGACTTGGAGAATATTAGTCAGGAAACTGGGGTTCTCTTCTTAGCATAGCCACCTTATTCATCTGTGCGATTTCTCTGGATTTAGGTTTTTCACGTAGATAAAAGAAGGAGACCAGGGCGCCTGGGTGGCTCAGTAGTCAAGTGTCTGCCTTCGGCTCAGGTCATGATCCCAGGGTCCTGGGATCGAGGCCCGCATTGGGCTCCCTGCTCGGCGGGAAGCCTGCTTCTCCCTCTCCCACTCCCCCTGCTTGTGTTCCCTCTCTCGCTGTGTCTCTCGCTGTCAAAATAAAATAAAATAAAATAAAATAAAATAAAATCTTTAAAAAAAGGGGGACCAGATAAAACTCTCTGTAAGGTCCCTTCCAACTCTTACAATTTTCCCTTATGAATTCAGGTAGAAGCAAAGATAAGACTGTAAGAAAGCACAGCATTGAGCAATGCAGAATTGCTTCATATTACTTCAAAATAAAACAAAACAGTAGGCACAGACAAATTAAACACAGATGATTTAATCAGAGACAGCAGAGCATGTTTTTATTTTTGTTACTGATGAGATACATTAGGACTCAGGAGGTAAGGAAATTGGGAAAAAATAGTCAACCTGAGCCTGGGAACTGTGATTGCATACACTGTGCTTTATTAAGAACCAAGATTAGAAGGAGGAATGCCAAAGGAAGGAACAGTTGTATTTCCAGTTGGGTTAGACTGACATTAATTTTTATTAGTCTGAAAGATGTATAAACATCTTTTCATTTTCTTGTTTTATTTTAAACAGGTGTTTTGGAAAGAATATGGATATTGTTGCTAAGAGCTACAATTCTGTCAAAGGCTATCAGACTTTACACAAATAAACTTTTGTACTCCTCAAAGTTCATAAATAACTGAGACTCTCATGCTAAAGGCATTAACATACATGTTATGCAAGTGCTCACTGAAAGGTCATCCCAAGGTATGAGACAAAGGCATTTTTCCATAAAATTCTGCAAGGAAGTGCTCTTTTGAATGAAATACATTTTGGATTTGAGAACCCTGAAGAACCATAACTTTCAGATCAAGATATTTTAAAACCATTTTGTTTAAAAGGGGTTTATTCTAGAGATCAATCAGATTCTTAGAAATCTTTAAGCCAATGACACTCTAAATATATTAAATTAACAGTGTTGAGTACCTTAAAACACTCTAACTGAAGTGTATCCTTACTCACAGACTATAGATAAAATTACATATACTATCAAGTGGAAAATTTCCCTTATAAGGATTGAAAACTAATTAGATAAAACTACTATATCCTTATAACCTATTTCTACATTTCTCTTTCTGTATAATCTATTATCTGTCTGTGATATTCTGCGACACATTGTGCAGCCCATTGAACATGCCACACTTATTAAAATCCCATTATAATTTTCAATTCTTCCTCTGATTCTAAAAAAGAAAAATAAGCTTCCTGTCCTGGAGCTGGAATGGTTTCTCACTGTCTATTATACTCATTCAACCATTTATTCGTCTTTCCTGTTTTTCAAGGACCTGTTATTTCCCAGGCACTAGAAATATAATGATGAAAAGCTCATATTCCAGTATAGGTGACAGACACCTGACCAAACCATTATAATGTCATATGGAAAATTCTATGAAAAATGTAGGTAAAGGGTTATGGAAACAGAATGAAGGGACATTTAAAACTTGAAGGAGTGGGAGGCAAGAGTTGGCATTAAAAAGATGGTACTTAAAACTGAATATTGATGGATGTGAATAAATCATTATTTCTTCCATTCATTCACTAATTGCTGCTCTGCCCCAAAACAATGAAAAAATAAAGCCATCCCTTTCCTCAAGTAATTCAAAATCTATCTAAGAAATAGATTTATAAAGAACTACAGTACAAAATGATGATTGCTGTTAGGATAAAGTTATGTGTATGTTTGGCACAGTAGCGGTAGGGAAGCAGGAGGGTGTACTGAGATTGGGAAGGGGAACATCAGGCAAGAATAAAACTGTGTCAGAAATAGAAGTCAGGGAAATTTTGGCCAGAGTATATATTAGGTAGGGAGGCAGGAAATAGAAAGCCTCAGAGCAGGCGAGAAAGAGACACTGTGAAGATCCTGACATGCTAAAGACTTTGGGCTTTATTTGTTCGGTTATGTGGAAATCCTGAATGCTTTTCTGTGCACTCCTGTACATCCATTCTGCACTCGTCTCCACCCTGCTCACCTCACCCAGGAGGTGAATCTTTCTAGTTGCATCAGTGGATCTCTTGCCCTATGGCTTTGACCAATGAGAAACAACTTTAGGAAATCAGAGAGCTGGAGGAGAGTGGCACTAGTGGGGCAGATGCTATTGGTGTCCCGCCCCACCTTCTTTGTCAGGATGGTACACTCATCCCCGAGATGCTGCAGGTATTGGCTGCCAACAACATATTTTAGCAGCAATGAGGAGAGCCCTTGGATAGTGAGGGCTATTTTATTGATATGCCGGGGAAGTTATGCAACCTTCCCAGTTAGCAGTGGCTGGTAACCAGTGGTTTGCTAATGCATGGATATCGACAGCCCAGCACCCTTGGATCTGAGGAGTACGTCCTCTGTAAGTAACTGAGACTGCAGAGCTCTTTGTGGGTTCAGGCTGAGGAGGAATTTCTCCTCAAACTACATCTTTGTCTAGTTTCTGCCCTTTCCCTAACTTGTTTCCCTTGCCCTTTTAAAAGTTTACCCTAAGAGTATTTCCTAAATAAAGCATTTGCGTAAGATTCTCAGCCTCAGACTCTGCTTCCAGGGAACAGAAGTTAAGATAATTGGCACCAGGAAATGTCTTGTAAAGCAAACTCTAGAATTTTAATTTTGGAGTTGGATCATACACTAGTTGGATGGCAATGAAGACCCTGTCCCTAGAGATTAAGTGAAGTGTTGATAGTTCCTTGGATCTTGTAGCAGTACAATTACTAAGATGATGGAGATACATTAGCTTGTATAATGTCTCTGGCATTTGAGAGATACAGGAAAATAATTAAATTAAGGAATGTGGAATTGAGTAGCAATTGATGGGTGCCCACTGGTACATTCAGAAGAGAAACATCTTATCATCAGTTTAAAACTAACTATGAAGGTCGGAGGTCCTCTTTGGCAGATTTTTATAATCTGCAGCTGGAGGGTATACTGAGCTGGTGAACAGACACAGAACTTAATTGTAAGAATGGGAGAACTTCAGAGAAGCCTGAATTCATAGCCTAGGTAAGACTCTGGATGCCATGATAAGACAAGTGTGCTTCAGAGAATGGGATAAGAGATATCAGAGAGATAAGCCATACAAAAATTGAGTGGCTTGTCACATCTGTGACACTTTTAGGGACCAGTGGTGTAGGGCACAATGGGACAACCTCTTCTAAGGTAAAAAGGAAATTATTGCACCTTACCCATCCTACCACTTAAAAAGAAGCAAAGTGCAGCATATGCCTCACTTGGGAATATATCCCTGAATGAGGTAGTAAGTGATATGGGAAGCTGCCAGTTTTCAGTGGAAGCCCTGGGCAAGAAAGGGCACATCCAGTCGTACCACTTGGGTCATATGATCTGGAAGATCCTACAATGGTGTAAGAGTTGTCTGTAGGAGATAAAGATATATGTGGAGTCTCTGGCAAGACCAAACAGAAGAGTTTCAAAACAAGCAACTGAGATTCTGGAGCAAGGTTATGTCATCTGTTAACAGAGAACACAATTCAAAATGCAGCTGCTGGAATAATATTGGTCATGATGTATCAGTCAGGGTTCTTCAGAGAAAAAGAACCAATAATACATAAAACATGTTTATTAGTAATATATTTGAATTTTATTTATATTTATAATAGGAATTGGCTCACACAATTATGGAGGGAGAGAAGTCCTAGGATCTGCCAACAGTAAGCTAGAGACCCAGCAAATCTAGTGGTATAATTCAGTCCAAGTTCAGTGGCCAGAGAACCAGATGCATAGAGCAAATTTACCCCTCCTGTGCTTTTTTGTTCTATGTAGGCCCTCAATGTATTGGATGATGCCCTCCTGCCTTGGTGAGGGAGATCTTCTTTGCCTTTGCTCAGTTTACTGATCAAATGCTAATTTCTTCCAGAGGCACCCTCACAGACATACCCATAAATAATGTTTTAGCAGCTATCTGGGCATCCTTTAGCTCAGTCAAATTGACAGATAAAACTAACCATCACAAGTCCACCGTTTGTCAACTTGGCATTTGTATGCATCTTCTTAAATCATATTTAATATCCAAATAGACATTAACAAAGTCATAATTCCACTTTACATGATACAACAATTCTCTATATAACTGAAAATGCTGAATCTCTTCTCCAGAAGAGGGGGTAAAGTCCTTGAGTGATATATACTCTTCCCCTCATATCCATAACTTAAATACTATAAAATAAAATTAACAATACTTAAATACTGATATAAAATCAATAAATTCTATGTTACATGACAGGGAAATATGAGAGGAAAGAAAACAAAGATATTTGCTTAATATATGCTTATATACACAGAAACTTATTCATAACAAAATTAGGAAGAAATTCTCATGAAAGTTATACTCCTTTTTTCTGATGCTGGTCATATGGTCCTAACCGGTATTTATAACTTCCTTTTTCTACTACCCATTCTGTATTCCCTTTGCCTTCAGCGAACACGTCAGGGGGTCATAATTCTTTACCTGGCAGGGTGACCCAAACCTTCATTCCTGAAGGATCTGGGCTATTAATAATCCTATCTGGAATAGCTTGTAATTTTCCATTGACATTAATCACAGGGCATGGTAATACTAAGCGATGCCCTAAAGAATCTCCTGCATTTCAGGCATACTCTTCTTTACCTCTATTGTGGAGTAGTGGTCCAATTTCCTAGATCACGGGGAGATTAAATATCTGACCAAAGGACATCAAGTAAGCATGACACCAGAGTTGTTCATTGTGAGATGGTAGCTGTCAGGCTCACCAAGACATACATTTTAGCAGCTCTAGCAAAGTTATTCTTAAAACGGAAGAATTACATCTTGTATGAGCCTTATGTAGGTCCAAAGGGCATAAGTAAGCTGAACAAACAAGTGTCCCACACTTTCACATCCCTTAACACAGTCTCGACAGATACCAGTCATGTAGCTCACAATTGTGACCTCTTGGATGAATTCTTAGTAGAAGAAGAACACAAACCTAGATGATTCTGCTTTGTATTTTATTGTGGGACCCAAATCAGCTGCTGTTACAATACAGCCCTACTCAGGGGCAACCTTGAAAGATAGTAGCAATGAGAAAAAAGTAGACGGAGTTTTGTTCAGTATTACTCATCATCCAATTTTATTGAGCAACACACGTCTCAAAATAAACTTATACACAGATTCATGACCAGTGGTAAATGGCTTGATTGATTGGTTGGAGGTATGTAGGAGCAAAACTGGCATATTCAAGACATGGAGGTCCAGGGAAAAAGAATGCAGATAGACATACGGGAATAGGCACAAAGTAGGAGGAGTTTACCACCTATGTTAACACAGTTATGATATGTTAACACAGTTCAGAGAGCATCCATTGTTGAAGAGACACAAAACCACCAGGTATGGAGGATAACGGGTCTGACAGATTATAAATCATCCTCTGTGCTTGCTCAAGAGACTCATGAATGGAGTAGCCATGGTGACAGGGATGGGAACTATCTATGGACCTAATAGCACGGTCTCCATTTTCTCACTAAAGCTGATCCAACTATTGCCACAGCTAACTGTTGAACCTATCCAGAAACAAATTCTGATTCTGAGCCCTTGATATGATACCATCCTTTGAGGGAATCAAGCAGACACCTGACTCCAAGTTGATCATACTGGACCCTTCTCACCCTGACAAGGGCAATAAGTTGTCATGAACAAGGTGACCCATATTCCAAGTATGTATTTACCCTACCTATCAGCAATATCTCAGTCAGCATCACATGCAAGAGCTCACAGAGTGATCTATTGGATGGATTCCACGTAAAATCACCTCAGACCAAGATATAACCTTTATTGCAAAAGAGGCATGGTAGTGGGAACATGACAAAGGAATCCTCTGGTACTACCATATATTCAATCATCTGGAGGATGCTGATTTGATAGAGCATAGAAACGCCCCTTTTAAAGCACAGCTTTAAAAGGCTCACCAGCTTTTTAAAGCACAGCTTTTAAAGCACAGCTTTAAAAGGCTCACCAGCTTGGAGATGATACCCTGTAATAGGGAGCACTACATTTTCCCCAAACCAATGGCCGTTACATGGTGTTGTGTCCCAAATAGGTAAAATACTTGAGTCCAGAAACAAAGAGATAGAGGAAGGCATGACTCTATTTCACCATCACTCCAGGGCTTACCTGGAAGAATTTGTATTTCCTGTCTCCTCTACTTTAGACCTTACAGATCTAGAAATCCTTTTTCTAAGAGGAGGGATGCTTCCACTCAGAGACATGGCAGAAGTGCCACTAAACTTAAGTCATGGCTGATACCTGATCACTTCGAGTTCTTCAAATAGACCAACAAGCAAAGAAAGGAGTTACTCTACTGGCACAATTGTATATACTGGGGTATTTTAACCTGATTATCCCAAGGAGGCAGGGTGGCTGCTACTTAACAAGAGGAATACATTTGTGTTCAGGTGGACTACAGGACGTCTCTTGGTACTTCCATGACAAACTTTAATTATAATTGAAAGTACAACAATCATGGTAAAGGAATGGTAACCAGGGCATCAACTCTCAAGGATGAGAGTCTGAGTCATCTCACCAAACAAGCCACCTTAAGGCATCTGAAGTTCCAGGTGGGAATAAGAGGAATTTAGAAGGATAGGAGAAGGAAATGATGAGTATCACTTACAAACTTGAAACTGATACTAGCAAAACAAAACAAAACAAAGCAGTAATTCATCCTGCTAATGCTCCTCTTATAAGTTTTCCTGGAAATTGAGATGAACCCAAACTCTGAAGAAGCTAAGAAGGCATGGGAAGTGCTAATTGTGAGAAGCAAATGGATCTGAGAATAATCTGAGAACAAATGATGGGCTATAGCAGAAGTTATGGGACTCTCCTGATGCCCTTTGCTGAGCTGGTGCATCCACACCCCAGTGGCTGCGGGTCTTAGCTGAACTACTCAAACTGGCATATTACTCTGGGGGATTGCCCTAGGCTGATTGAAGTTGCCGCACCCAGAGATTTCTGAGAAGTTAAATAGTCTCCTCCCCTTTGGGTGAACCAATAGCTAAGGACTGACTAATGCACACATATGACAATGCAGACCTCCGTTCTCCAGACAAGAAAACCTCTCATTACAATCTACATTCTACAATTTCCTATGGGATTAGATTGAGCCTATCCCTGTCCTGAAATCATAATTTTTACAGACTCTGCCCCAGCCTTCTCTCGCTTTCCTTACTCCCTTTCCTTTGAGAACTCCCTCATAAATCACTTGCGCAAGACTACTTGTCTTACCTCTGCTTCTAGGCCACCAGATCTAAATCAACTGGGTGTGCTGATGGCTGTGTCCCTCTGCTGAAGACCACAGTTTCTTCTGACTGTCATTTCCTGGAGCTGGAGCCTCTTGCTGGGGTTTAGTAAAGGCTAAAGGCTCTTTCCCCTCCTCCTTTAGGATGCCTCATGATAGTGGCTTTCTCCTGTTGATAGTCCTGGGGTCTTTACTGTTACTTTAATATTGCTCACCTCTTTGAAAACAGTCCCTTCATTTAATTCCTCTCAATTCCCCCATTTTTGTGACATTGATTTCCGGTCACAATCCTGACCAATGAGGTGAGGACAAGCAGGGAGTGATCTGATTAGATTTATGTAGGAAAGATCAATCTGGTAGCAGTATGGAGGAGAGATTGTAAGGAAGACAAGTTATAGGTTATTGTAATAATTCAGAAAGTAATTGAAAGAGTTTAAACTTCAATATTCATGGACATATCATTTTGGGGAAAATCTGAGATATAGGTAGGCAGTAAAATTGGTTTAAGGATAAAAATGTCCTAACTTACTGAGAGAATTAAAACAACGTATGTTGTCTTATGAATTCATTAAACAATAATTGTGTTCCTACGAATACATTTACTTTTACATTCTAGGAGCTTGTGGTCTTAATGGAAAATCATGCCTATTTTGCTAGTTATTATAAAAGGCAAAACAGGGGCACCTGGGTGGCTCAGTTGGCTAAGCTTCTGCCTTGGGCTCAGGTCATGATTCCAGGGTCCTGGGATCAAGCCCTGCATCTGGCTTCCTGCTCAGCGGGGAGTCTGCTTCTCCCTCTCCCTCTGCCCCCCCCCACTCATGTGCATTCCTGCTCTCTCTCTCTCTCTCTCAAATAAATAAATAAAATATTTTTAAAAAGCGAAACAAAGTAAATATTATAGTAGAGTTGTAAGCAAGAGATTGTGAAAGCACATAAAAAGGAATAGCCATCACTCTAAGGTTATGAAGTACAGAATTGCCTAATTTCTATAACTAAACACATCTTCAAAGAAATTGCTACATAACCCATACAGATCTGAGTAACTTCTTAAAATTTCCCCAAAGCCATACGTGGATTTTTAGGCATTCATCTCCCAGAGGCTACATTTAATTATCTTAATCATCATCACTACTGCTGTTAAAAGAATTACAAAGAAGTTGCTCTTAAATATTGTTTAAACAGTCATTGGCATTTGATGAGTTTAATGTGCATATAATTGCTAACTCTAAAATTTCACATAAGTATAATGGAGTAATGAATATATGTTTTATATATATTCATAATTACACATGCCGTATACTTTATTACATATTATATATTCTCTATATGTGAAAATATATTAAAATTATATAATATATTGAAATTGCAGGGGCACCGGGGTGGCTCAGATGGTTGAGCGTCTTCCTTCAGCTCAGGTCATGATCTCTGGGTCCTGTGATGGAGCCCCATGCTGGGCTCCCGGCTTGGCAGGGAATCTGCTTCTCCCTCTCCCTCTGTCTTTCCTCCTGCTCATGCTCTCTATCTGTTTCTCTCTGTCTCAAATGAATAAATAAAATCTTTAAAAAAAAAAGCAATTGCATATGAATATATCATTTTAGCCCAAATATTTATTTTGGCAAAATTCAGAATTAAATAACTAGGTTATCCCTTGCTCCTCTAGAAATGAATAATAAACAGAAGTATGAAAATGTAAAAAATACCTGAAGATTTCAGAAAACAGTGTGGCTCTAGGGTAGAGTGTGTATGAGGATAAATGTCTGGAGAGAGGGTTGAAAGTTAGCTAACCAAGCCATGAAAGATCTTCTTGTCCATGCTAGAAATTTAGTTGGGATTTAGGGATGGATTAAATATAGCAGAAAATCCAGGTAACTGTGAGTTTTCCAGTTTGGTTGACTGGATATAATTCTATTTACCCAGAATTATAAGTAGAAGGAATAGGAAGACTGGCTTTTGCTCAGAAAAGAATATAGGAAAAATGGGCAGAATTCTGGGACAGAGGAAACCTAACACCAGCGTTGACCCTGGAATTTGTGGATTTGGTGGGTAAAGGGATCTGACTACGGGCATCCCGCCTTGGCCGGATATACACAGTGCTGCTGTTATCCTGTGAAACTGAACCATCAGTTCCTGGCTCTTGTTCTCCTACAGACCCTGCGGGCCCCCAGGGTGGATACTACCAGATAATAGGTCTTTCATGGATTCTCTGCTCCTTCTGTGGTGGATCTCAATTTAGGGAATTTCTCTTCTCCTCCTCCTCAGATTACATACTTGCTGCACTGCAGGAATGTAATTTCTCCTCCCTTAGTTACACATTCTCTCACTGCACTTGAGGAATTTGAGTTACTTCCTATCATTTTTTAATCACCCTATTTGGCAGTCCTGGAGTCTTTTGAACATACTCTCATCTCATCCTTATTCCTGTCCTCTGTAAGCAAGTCTAGTGTTCTCCCCAGGTCCATCCCTTCAGTTCTGTTCACTCTCATTCATTTATTTTTTAAATGGCCTGGCTCAGCCTCTCTTTGGTAAAAGCAGCAAAATACTCTGGAACAACTCTTTGGAAAGGAAAAAGCATTCTGGTTCTGGTTTTGCCATTGGTGGCTGTTCAGCTTTGGGTAAATATTTTACCTCTCTGGGCTTCTGGTTACTCATTTATGAGATATAGGAAGAGGCCGAAATAAATGCACAGTAGCAACTGTCTTAACCATAAAGTTCTAGGACTCTTAGTTTGTCCAGGTAATCTGACGGCGGATCTGTCTATTCTCCATTTATGGGTCATGGTTGTATGTTTATTATTATATTTGTGACATTGTATTTAAATAATCTGATTCATTTATTTAGGTAATATATATTTCTTAAGCTAGGGCTGACTATATTCCAGGTACTGGCTAAGCACAAAGAGCAGGACAATTGTGGCCAATTTTTTCAGAGCTTACTGTATAACTAGGAATACAAATGAACATTCACAAGTGTGATGAAAGGAGCAGAAGATACAAGTAGAGGGTAATCAGGGATGCAAGACAAAGGAGTGTCTCCTAATCAGGAGAGCCTCCCTTAAAGGACTTCAGACAGAGAACTAAAAGAGAGTATCCTGGGAAGGGAAAGGAAGAATACTCCAGACAGAGGAATAGCATCTTAGAATGCCTGGAGACAAGAGGGAATGAGGATTTGAAAGAAAGTCTGGATAGCTGGAGAAGAAAGAATATAGGAGCAAGAAGTAAATAGAGGTGGGTACGTGGTTAGATTTTGTTCAGGGCATTTTGAATGATCTTTGGACTCTATCCTGCGAGCAATGAAGAACTTCTGCAAAGTTTTAAGTAGGGAGGTTCCCTGCTTATATTTAGGTTTTAAGAGTTTCAATCTAGATTCATAGTGATGAAGCAAATAAAATAATTTTTACTGCATGCTTACTGCAGACACAGCTATAACTAGCCTGCTTAATCTTCAAAACAACCATATTAGCTTCCTAGGGCTGCTACAACAAATCGTCACAAAATGGGTGGTTTAGAATAGTAGAAATTTATTCTTTCACATTTCTGGAGGCTTGAAGTCTGAAATCAAGGTGTTGACAAGGTCATCCTCTCTCTCTCTCTCTCTCTCTCTCTCTCTCTCTCTCTCTGCAGACTCTAGGGGAGAATCCTTCCTTGCCTTTTCCTAGCTTTTGGTGGTTGCTGACAATCCTTGGTATTCCTTCACTTGTAGATTCACCAATCCAATATCCGCCTTCATCTTCACATGGCCTTCTCTCATGTGTCTCACATCTTCTTCCCTCTGTCTAATTCTGTGTCTAAATTTCACTCTTGTTGGGGCACCTGGGTGGCTCAGTCGGCTGAGCCCCTGACTCTTGGTTTTGGCTCAGGTCATGATCTCAGTGTTGTGGAATTGATCCTCAGATCACTGTAGACTCCCCCTGCGTTCAGTGGGGAATCTGCTTCTTTCCCTCTCTCTCTTTCTTACCCTCTCTGCTCCCCCCTCTAAAATAAAGAAATAAGTATTTTAAAAATAAGTAAATACCTACATACATGCTAATCACACACTAATCCACTGTGACGTGATCTTAACTTGATCACATCTGCAAAGACTCTATTTCCAAATGATCCCATTCTGAGATTCTGAATCAATATGAATTGATTCTATTTAAGCTACCACAATAACTGTAAGAGGTTAACCCAATTTGAGAGATGAGGAAACTGAAGCCCTGTGAAGTTAAGAAATATGTACAAGGTCACAAATTTAATATGGGACCAAGGTGGCGAGCAGGAAGATCAGTAAGGAAACTCTTGCAGAGTGATGATGGTGCTGGCAGTGAGAGTGGAAATGTGGATCGTTCTGGTAAATATTTTTTAAGATTTATTTACTTATTTGAGAGAGAGAGAGAGAGAGAGAGAGAGAGCATGAGCGGGTGGGGAGTGGGGAGGAGAGCCCAGCTCGGCTCAGTCCCACGACTCTGACATCATGACCTAAACCGAAATCAAGAGTTGGACTCTTAACTGACTGAGCCACCCAGGCGCCCCATGATAAATTTTTCAAATTAAAACAAATAACATTTGTTAAAAAATTGATGTGAAGGGCAAATGAGAGGAAGGAGTCAAGAAAAACTACAGGTTTCTGACATGAGCATCTGAGTGGAGGTTCTACCATTTACAGCCAGAGAGAGCACTGGTCAAAGGGTAGGTTTGGAGAGAAAAGGGATCGATTCAGGGTTGTCAATGTTGAGTATGATACCCAAAGAACATCTGATTGTAAATGGATATAATAGTCTAGAGCCCAAGAGAGAGGTTTGGGTTAAATCATCAAAAAATGAGTCATTCATTCATCATTTACATTTACCAAGTATTTATGAGTGCTTACCATGTGTAGTCACCATTAAGGCTGCAAGAACACAGCTAGGACAAAAGGTAAAGTTCCTACTCTCATGAAAATGCTATTCTTAATGGGGGAGACAGACAATAAACAACAAAAATAAATAAGACAATTTTAAATAGAGATAAGAGATGTGTAGACAATAAAAACTGGTGATATCAAAACGAATGACAGAGATTACCTCTTTCAGTATAGATGGTAAGAGTACGTTTCTCTGAGGAGGTAATGTATAGGAACTGACTTCATGTCTAAGTGTACAAAAATCCAGAGGCAGGGATGTCTTTGTAGTTTGTGAGGAACAGAGAGAAGGCCAGCATAGCTGGAGCACGAGGAACCTAGGGAGTGGGGGAGGATAGTAGGGGATGAGGCCAGGATGTCAAGATCAGTAAAAAGCCTTAAAACTCCTGTGTGTGTGTGTGTGTGTGTGTGTGTGTGTGTGTGTGTGTGTACCTGTGTGTATCTTTGGAAATAACATGATCAGATTTTTGGTTTTTTAAAGCCATGAGAACAGAAGATACCACCCGCAGAGAGAGGGGAAAGAGAACAGAGTGAGGCAAAAGAAAGACCCACCATTACATAAGCTTTATGAAGAAGAGATGGTCAGACCATAAACAGAAAATCATATGCTTTCTTGTCTACTTCCCCTATTAAATCGAAAGCTGCCCACCCGAATGCCAAAAAAAGTGTCTTGCACAAATTTGTATCAATAATTACTCAACACATTACTGTCAAGTAGATGAAAGACAATAGTAGAACAAAGACAAGGTAGGACCCCCTTTGTAGTATTTTTCATCAATGGCGCCAAGTTCTTATTTTTTTTTTCTTGAGTCCACATCCTTGGCTATGTGATGTAACTGTTTTTTTCCATGAAAGTAATCGAGTATAATTTCCCAACCCTTGACTTTCACAAGGTTGGTTTGGCTGTGTGACTAGCTTTGACCAGTGGCATGAGCTAAAGTGAGAGTGTGCCAGTTCCGAGTACGGATGTTAAGGGGCTTGGTGTGTCTCTTCCTAGACTCTGGCACATCTGCCATCACGTGAGAAAGACACGCCCCAGGAAGAAGGAAAAGAGATGCATAGAGTGCAGCTGCCCTGCTATGCTGCCCCGTCAAGCCTACCCTAGAGCAGAGGTCCCTGGCTAAGTGGCAGATCTATAAATGAGTACAGCCCAGACTAGCCTAGATCAGCTCAGTCAACTCACAAGCATAGATGTTAGAAAATGAAGGTTTGGTGTTAAAAGTGTTGAGTTTTGGGGTGATTTTGATACCCTGCAATAGTTACTGATTCACCAGTCTTTGAAGGGGGTGACCCGGTTGAACAAGCTGTAGGATAATGAGGTACTGATGGGTGAGTCAGGGAAGGGCATGGAATAAAGCAGCTGGTCATCTCTCACATCTACATCCCAATATTTCAAAAAGGTTCTAAGAGTCCAGTAGGAATATCTGCAGATTTCGTTTAGAAAGGAACATGTCTTTGAGATATGATTCATTTTATTCCCTGTATAAAGCCTGCTAAATTGACCCAAAATCCAGGGTAAAATCATAAAGCTTTTCTATATGAAAGCAGTGTTTGGGGTTTAAGAATCATCATTTATGATGACAAATAAACTACATTATAGATGTTAGATTATGTTATTAAATTACTTACCACCCTCAAGATATTGAAAATGATTTACTCAATGTTAAAAAAGAAAAATGGCAAAGCATATTTTTAAAAGCAACCAAGAATTCCTAATTCCAATTTTAAATGTTGAAAAGAGTAGTACCAAAATTGAGAGAACATGCAAAGGTCATGAAAAATATAACAAGTCTAACAGTAAAGGGGATGGTGTCTGGAGTCAGGGATATACCAGGTTGAATTTCAGCTTCTCTGCTCACTTGGCTGTGGCCGCCATGAGAACGCACCTCCCAGAACTACAGGGAGCATAACTGACTAATGGCTCTGGCTAGTGGACTTGAAATCCCTTCCTGTGTTTGGGTTGAGGCCATACCTTCCGTGGCTGCTCAGGCCAATGACTGAGGGTGGCAGAAATATTTGGCTGACCCATTCTTTTCTGTCAATGACTTTGGCTCAAGAGCTCCCAACAATTTTGCCAAAACTTCCTTAGACTTTGGGAGTCTAGGAGGCTTTCGCCCAAACCCCACTCCCAACTTGCCCCTCCTTCATTCTGGGTCTAACTTGTATTGCAGTCTACCTCTTTTACCTCCCTCCATCTTTTCTTCCACACAAATGTTTTCTCTAATAATTTTTTTGCACATTTTAATACCATCTTGGCGACCGCTTCTTAAGGACCCAGAATAACACCCTAGACTCCCGGAGTCTCAGTCTCCTCATGTGTAGAAGAAAACCTATTCCATAGGATTATAATAAGGTTTAAATGAACCAATGAATTTAAAGCAAAATTGTACAGTGATGGGCTTTTTTAAAGGTTGAAGTAATTAATGGAACCTTTCATTATTAATGTTATTATTACTGCTTAAGGGGTGGTTGTTGTTGTTGTTGCTTGAGTCAAAAACATGCAATGCATTAGCAGATCCTTAATCTGCTAATTAAGGACTAAGAACTAAGAACTGTCTGTTAGGAAGAAATAGATGTAAAATAAATAAAAAAATGAAATAATAACCAAGAAATTAACAATGTACACAATTAATACAAATACAAGAGTTAAAAAAAATGACCAAGACCTCAGGTTATTTTACCTAGTAGCCATCTGAAGTGAAAGATGGTATTCAATCCCAGGGTGAAGTAACTTGGCCTTGGTGTTATAGAGCCACTGGGGGCTCAGTTCTCCTTGATTAGGGAAAAATTCAAGAGCATTCAGGTTAAACTGGGCCATCTTCTCCCAAATATAAATCAACGTGTCAGGGAGAGGTCTCACAAATGCAGGAAAATATTTTTCTTGGCTTGAATTATCCCGGTAATTATATACATTCTGTATTTTGCTTGGGTTGAGAGCACACAGGTAATTAATGATCTTCATTTGATAGTGATTACAATGTGGGAATCATGATTTATTTAACATTATTTGTCTGAAACTGAAAATGGAGGGCAACTGAGGGAGTGAGTTTTTTTTTTTTTAAGGAAAATAATAAAACTTAATAAAAGAGTCCAGGATCACTTCTTTCTAATGTCAAACATAATTAAATATGTTTAAAGAATAAGAAAGAATTACCAAGGGAGTTTAGTTTTTCTTTTTTTAGACATTGTGCCTAGCACATCAATTCTTAATAAATATGTTGTAGTTAATTATGTTGGAATATTTCATACATAGGGTACAGGGTTGGGATAATCTTTATGCAGATCCACCTTACAGAGCTAGGTAGAAGGGTGAAAGTAGAATGATGAACAGGATGAACATTCAAGGTCATTTCCAGCTTTAGGAATATTTATGACACTATTTTGGAATATTTAATCCAACAGTAAATTCCACTTTATGTAGCAAAGTGCTGTTTAAATTACTTATCCCAGAAAGAGCTAATCAGGTTAGCTTCTAATCATATAATTAGAAATCAAATTAGCTATGGTTGAGAAAAGTTGCACAAAAAACTGCTGTATTTGAATGTGATGGCTTTCTTTTTCTTTTTTCTTTTCTTTCTTTTTAGTGGCTCATTAGTTTAAGTCAAAGCTATAATTCCAGGACATCCAAAGGACCTTGAAAATGATGCTATTGTTTTCAGACTAGTTTGGGACCCCCAGTGAGCATCTTTTAAAGTTTATCAGGGCTTTGTTGCTTTTCTCATATCAACTGCCTCCAGGCAATAGGTAGATCACTGGTTTTAAGCAGTTATGATAATGCTGTTATTTCATGATTTGCTTTCCTCTTTCTTTCTGCCCTTCAAAAACAGGTGTCAGACAGATGTGAGTGTGGTCCTGGCTCAGCATCTGGAAGTTGTGTGGCCTAGGAAGGGTTCTCGACCCCAACTTCAGCTAGATTTCCTCCTCAGTCCTTAATGAAGTACTAAGCCCATAGTAAATGCTCAATATTTGTTGAGTGTATGACTTTATAAGATGAGATCAACACAGTATCTACCCCAGAGAATTACTACAAGGATTCATACAAAGCCACAGAGATTGTCACACACTCGGCTATTCTCTATGTTGCTTATTATATTATTAACGATATTAAACATAAAATGTACTACCTTCCTCCATAACTCAGTCTGAATGACATTGTGGAAGTGTCCCGGCTTTCAGTCTTCAACCCCTACTTTCCACACTACTACGACGTTATTTTTCTAAAATCTAAACATTATCATGACAAGCCCGTGACCTCCAGGAGCTTCTCATTTTTTATGGATATGGCCTTTGAACTCCTAACAGTAAAAAAATAAAAATAAAAATTTAAAAATTAATTATGCATCCCAGAAATATGTATATTTAATTACTTATGTGTAATATCCATGGACCACTAAGTTGTCATATACTACTTACATTATAAACACCTAAAAATAAACTTAAAAAAAGTTTGTGATCAAGATGAAATAAACCCTAGTTTAAAAGGTTTTGCTAATCAGAGTGGATCTGTTTTAATATTCTTGCCACGATATACACTTAGGATAAAGTCCATTTTAACAATTGAGGTATCACATAGTCCTCTTGATATGTCTGTCTTTCTCTTTTTTGGTCTGAATCTACCAGACCTGCTTGCAATCATCATTTTAATTTACTAAGTTGCTGACAAAGAGCTGGTTCTGGGATTAAATGTGACAGCCCTGCTGTGTTGAGCTCCTATGGTGGCTGCAACAAATCACCACAAACATGGTGGCTTAAGAGAACAGGAATTTATTTTCTCACAATTATGGAGGCCAGATGTCTGAAAATATTTTCACTGGGCTGAAATCAAGGTGTTGGCAAGGGCTGCAGTCCCTCTGGAGGCATGCTCTGGAGGGCAAGTCCTTTCCCTGTCTCTTCTAGCTTCTGCTGGCTGCCGGCAATACTTGGCTCATGATCACAAACTCTGCTTTCATGATGACATTGCCTTCTCGTCTGTGTGTATCAAGTTTTCCTCCAACTCCCTTTTATTAGGATCCATGGGATTGCATTTTGGGCCCACGCTGATAATCCCAGGTAATTTACTTATCTCAAAATCCTTAATTTAACCATAGCTGCAAAGTCCCCCCCCCTTTTTTTTTTGGGAAGAGTCACAGGCTTCAGAGATTGGGACATAGGTATCTTGGGAGTGGGGAGGGAGCCTTATTTGGCCTACCGCAGTGTCTTTGCAGGAATGTTTAACAAGCCTGGATAGGCAAGAATTCTGAAATGGCTCCCAAAATTCCCACTCCCTGGTGTGCATGCCTTGTATAAATCCCTCCTTTTGAGTGTGGGTGGAACTATGATATGATGGATTTCATTCCCATGATTAGTTTATGTCACATGGCAAATGGATTTTTTTAAAGGATTTTTAAAAAAATATTTTATTTATTTATTAGAGAGAGAGACTATGAGTGGAGGGGAGGGGCAGAGGCAGAGGGAGAGGGAGAAACAGACTCCCCACTGAGCAGAGAGCCCAACACAGGGCTTGATCCCAGGACCCGGAGATCGTGACTTGAGCAGAAGACAGATGCTTAACTGACTGAGCCACCCAGGTGCCCCATATGGCAAATGGATTTTGAAACTCCCGGTAAGGTTCCAAATCTGATTATTTTTAGTTAATCAAAAGGAAGACTATCTGGATAGCCCTGACTTAATCAGGCAGCAACCCTTAAGGAGTAAGTGCTCTGAAGCTTGAGAGAGATTTTTCTCTTGCTGGTCTTGAAGAAGACCGAAGCTGCCATGAGTTCTACAACTAAAAGCAACTGAATTCTGCCAACAACTTGAATGAGTTTGGAAGAAGACAGCAACACTCCCAAGGGATGGAAGCCCCAGTCACTACTTTGACTGCAGCCATTTGAGACCCGAGCAAAAGATCCATCTAACCCATGCACAGACTCCTGACCCATAAAAACTATGAGATAATAAGCAATAAATCGGTGTTCTAAGCCACCTACTTGGTGATACATTGTTAGTTAAACAAACCAAAAAAAAAAAATAGTTAATAGAATGGAATACAAAGACTTTTGTGAGAATTAGGGTAGCTAAAACTAGACAAAATTGTCCACTGATATGGATACAGGCCCATTGCAATATGTAGCTATATTCTCAATGTAAATAAATGAGAGGTGCCACTGTCAACCCCTTGGCTTTGTGGGCCTTCCAATTTATTCGTCTTAGGGTACTTGGCTTACCACACGTGTGACATCTGACTAGTTAACCGAAATCTAGAATGTCTGGCAGGTCTCACAGTATCTGAAATCATTACCACGACATTTAAGGACCTCTACAATGTGATTTCAACCTATTTTTCAAAACGTCTTCCTCAATTCACCTCCCATCTTTGTGGTCTATTTATTCAAACAATGCTGGAACACTCCCTGATCTCCAAATGTACAGTTCTATTTTCCCCGTTTTCTAAAACTCTAGTTCAACCGCTTTACTGAGAATGTCCTTGTTTCCCTTCACTTGCTAAGTTCCTTTTTATTGGTCAAGATCCATTTATGACCTCTTTGGAAATCCTTCCCAGACAACTACCATTTTTAGTATGGCTGAAATTTGTCACCTTTGTCCAACAGGCCTTTTCACATCCTTTTGGTATAGCACTCATATCACATTATTATAGTTTGTTTTTATTGGATATAATACTGGATTGTGAGTGCCTCAAGGCTACTACATTTTATCATTGTCCCATTTCCCCATTGTGGTGGGCATCTTCACTTCTGATAATAATACATGTTTTTCTTTGGGAAATGATTCTTTTCCCATGTGTTTTGTGTTGACCATCACAGGCTTCTTGTTCCCGTGATGGCAAGACAGGTGGACCAATCATTTTACCCTGATGCCGAGGCCATAGTCTGTGATGGCATGTGATTAACACTGGGAAACCAGGAGCATCTCCCTACTTGCTATATAGGATGCTGCCCAATCCCTGAATTGCTTAATAAAACCAATGACATTTTCAAGAACAAACAAACAAAATTGGGAAGTGAGACTCCTTTCTACTTTTTAAAAATGATGCCATTAGAGAAAAACTCTATCCTCTTTGACTGTGTGATTGTGGAGGATGTTAGCCTCAGACTATTTGAAACAATGATTCAGGCCTTATGGAGCTTCTGCCATTAAAGAATAAAGCCAATAGATAGCGAGAAACAGAAGAGATGGGAAATCTTCAAGGATTTTTTACCTGGGATTTGGATGTCTAGAGACTAGATCTATCCCTGCCCCTTCCGATATCCCTACCTTTTCATGTCAGCTCATTAAATCCTCTCTTTGGCTTGGGTAGTTGGATTTCTATACACTCTGCAGAGTTCTGCTTAACACATCTGGGGTACCTAACAAGTAGACTGGTTCACAGAAGGTGTTCCCAGTAGTTGTTCAAGAAATAAACATTATTCTAAATGTCTTATATATTTTGCGGGGAGGTACACTATTATTTTTATCTGCAGAAAAGAAACTAAAAGAAGCTCAAACACATGTAAAACATGAGGTTATTTTTAGAACTCTTTTGTGTTAGCCTTACCCTTCCACACAATAAACCCCTAGTAATCTGGCCTCTCTTTCTCACACCATCATTACATTTCAGAGGTAATTACACGTCTATGATAAATAGAGATTGCCATGGCTAGACTTACACTCATTTGCTTTTGACTTGTTGATACCTTTCATTTTGTTGTTTTTATATTTTTATTTTTTTACCAGCAAATTGATTTCTGTAATCTTTCTTTACCCAACTTCAGCCAAATACTAAAAGATTTACCGACTTGTTGAAATTTTCAAGTCCTAATTCCTTCTCTTCAAACTTTTGGTCTAGGGATGCAAGGGCAATGTGCTAATGTGCTTCTGTTTACTTATTGTTTTTTGAAAAATTTTTAATAAAAACCACTTGAGAAATAATTTTATAGAAAGCTATACCTTTTCTCTGGGATGATTTAAAAATAATAAGAATTTATTTGTTTATTTATTTATTTAAAAGATTTGATTTATTTATTTGGCAGAGAGAGACGCAGCAAGAGAAGGAACACAAGCAGGGGGAGTGGGAGAGGGAGAAGCAGGCTCCCCACTGAGCAGGGAGCCAGATGTAGGGCTCGATCCCAGGACCCAGGGATCATGACCTGAGCCAAAGGCAGACACTCAACCAACTGAGCCACCCAGATGCCCCAAAATAATAAGAATTTAAAAGAACACATCAGATCTCAGATTATTAGGAAAACATGTAGTTTGTGGGCTTTACATATCATTATTCAGTAATTCTCATAGTAAAATTATATAGTGTTACAAAATTTTTTAAAGAAAATTTTCCTCACAATCCTGTGGGACTCAGTAGAGGCCATTTTAAGGTAGTGTTCACATTCACTAATATCCCAGGGGCCTGCACATCATCAATGCCAGGAGATCACTCATATAAAGGGAAAATTGCAATATAATGAATCATTGCTGTAGCTTATGTATGAAAACAAACAAAAAAGAGTGGAGCAATATCCAGGTCCATAGTAAGAATTCCAATTCATAATTTTTTTTTTTTACTTTTTTTATTTGAGGGACATCTGGAGTCCCTCAATTTTTACCTTTTAGGGTCTTTCACATGAGGACCTTCAGGTTCATTAAAGTTAAACTGACCCTAAAAGAAATCAAGAGGAAAACCAATATGATTTTTGCAGAAAATAATAACAACCATCATCTTGGTATATTGGGCATATGAAATCTTTTTTCTTTACAAGTTCTTGTATCAAACGAGTGAAAACAATATATTAATAATTACGTCTTTAGGTTATTGTTAAAACTGCAGTTTATGAAATTAACAAACAACAAGCTTGAATGTGTCTCTTCCTTTTTTCAGATTTTTCTCCTTTAATTGCTGATAAAATACTGCTATAGTAAATACACTATGATCTTGAAGGTATACTAACTTTCAAATTTAGATGATTATATTTGTAACAAAATGTTCATATACATGGAGCATTAGCTACATCATGTCTGTGAATCTATAAATTTTCAGATTAATGTACCTGTTAATGGAAATTTTTGAACAGCCAAACACAAATAACACTGTAGTAAGTTACGTATCTATGGTAAACCACAGGCATGTTTATCCAAAATGACTAGATAACTCTTCCCTACTCTCACTAAAACCCAATGTTATTCATACTTAAATATATAAAATAATTTATTTCATTACAGAGCTGGCATTTAAAAGCAGTAGGGATATGATATTTAATAAGTGTTATTGAGACGGCTCTCTAATTTGAAGAATATAGTTCTATCTTTCCTTTGCACCACAAAGTCTTGCTTAAATAAATATTCAGTGCTACAAAAGAAAACAATAATTATCATTACAACTATGAATCACTTACATAATTTTGAATTTTAATGATTGCAGATAACACTCATCATTTAGGTTGAAATATTTTATCATTCGATCATGGACTGTGTTATACAATATTGCATTCAAATTGAGAATGTATCCTATGTGGATTAATGTACAAGGATATTAGTATAACCAGTATATGATTCTCTATGCTACATTATAAAGTCTTGCCTCTTATATTCTCAAAAGATAAAAATGAATGTTTTGTTTTATAAAAATGCCTACTGACTACTTTCCAATATATGCAAAGTCATTTTTAATGTACCTGCTTTAAAGAGAGTCAACCTAATCATAATCGTCATTATTTTCAACCTAAAAAGAAGTTAGCTGTTTCTGTTTTTACAGAGGATGTTCTTATGGAGTGAATATCCTTTCATGGAGTATGTCCTGACATCAAATTTTAGCAGAATTCTGGAAATGTAGTCCTAAAACATGAAACTTCTGCAAGACTATGTAGCTCATCAATAGCAGAGCTGGGATTAGAACCAAGATACCCTTGACTCTACTTAATCATTAAGCCATACCCTTCCTTAACTGAGAACTCTGTAGCTAAACAATTTTTTCACATTCATTACCTCTTCTTTATCCTCACAGCCAACACTTTGGTTCAAGTGCTCTTATCTTAAAAAAAAAAATTAATTGTGGTAAAATACATGTAACATACAATTTGCCATCTTAACCATTTTTAAATGTACAGTGTAGTAGTATTAAATACATTCATAATATTGTGCAACCCTCATCATGATCCATTTACAGAACTCTTTTCATCTGATAAAATTGAAACTATATCCACTAAACAATAACTCTCCTTGTCACCTAACCCCCAGCTCCTAGAAACCACCATTCTACAAGTCATATTGTGTAAAAATTCTAAGACCCAATTACAATGTGGGGGGGGGTTCCCTGCACATCCACCCAGCAATTCTCTGTGACACCAGCTGGGGGTCCTACAATTTAACTCAATTCTAAGATTATCTACCTGGAGATGGCATCAGATCTCACAGGTTAAGGGCATAGTTCCACAGCACTCATCACCCCCCCCCAACACACATACCCACACACATACACTTCAGAAGCTTATCAAATATGCTTCTGACCAACCACATAGATTGGAGTTTCCAGTGACCCCCTCCTTAGGTTTAATTAATTTGCTAGAGAACCTTACAAAACTAAAGGAAACATGTGTACCAGTTTATTAAAAGTTATGATAAAGGATACAGATGAACAGCCAGATGAAGTGTCACATAGGGCAAGGTTTAGGAGGGTCCCCCGTGTAGGAGCTTCTGTCAGCATTGAGCTGGTGTTCATCACATGGAGGTGAATGTGTTCGCCCACCTGGAAGCTCCCTGAACCCTGTACTATTGAGATTTTATGGAAGTTTTCTCACATAGATGTGATCAGTTATTAATTCCAATTTCAGCCCCTCTTCTGTCTCTGGAGAATGGAAGGTGGAGCTGAAAATTCCAAATTTCTAATCATGGTGCTGTCTTTGTAATGATCAGCACCATTCAGGAGCCATCAACTCATTAAAACAAAAGATGCTCCTAGATGCTCTTATCACTTAAGAATTTACAAGGCTCTTAGGAGTCCTGTGTCAGGGAAGGGTCAAAGACAAGTATTAGAACAAGAGATGCTCCTAGTGCTCTTATCACTTAGGATTTTACAAGGGTTTTAGGAGCCCTGTACCAGGAACGGTGAAGACCAATATGTATATATACTTTATTATCTCACATACAGTATCTGTCTTTTTTGAAACAAGCTGGCTTGTTACATTTAGCATAATGTCCTCAAGGTTCATTTATGCTGTAGCATGTGTCAATTTGTTTTTCCTTTTTTAGGCTGAATAATATTTCATTGTATGTATATACTACATTTTGCTTATCCATTCATTCCTCTATGGGCATTTGGATTGCTTCCATGTTTCAGCTACTGTGAATAATGCTGCTATGAACATGGGTGAACAAATATTTTTTGAGACCCTACTTTCAATTATTTGGGGCATATTACCCCAGAGTGAAATTGCTGGATCATATGGTAATTAATTAATGTTTTGAGGTGCATCCATACTGTTTTCCACAGTGGCTACATCATTTTACATTCCCACCAATAGTACAAGAGGACTCCAATTTTCTACATCTTTGCTAACTCTTCTTTTCTATTTTTTTTAATAGTAGCCATCTAATGGGTATGAGGTGGTATCTCATTGTAGTTTTGATTTGCATTTCCCAAATGATTAGGATGTTGATCATCTTCTTATGTGCTTATTGGCCCCTTGTATATCTTTTTTGGAGAAATGTATTTTCAGGTCGTTCACCCATTTTTGAATTAGGTTGTTTGTTTTGTTGTTTATTTTTGTTTGTAGGAGTTCTTTATAAAGTCTGGATGTTAATCCCTTATAAGATATGTGATTTACAAGTATTTTCTCCCATTCTGTGGCTTGCCTTTTTATTCTGATAGTGTCTTTTGATGCACAAATTTTTAAATATTCATGGGGTCCAGTTTGTCTAATTTTTCTTTTGTTACCTATGCCTTTGGTGTCATATCCAAAAAATCATTGCCAAATCCAATGTCATGAAGTTTTTGTCTTATGCCTTTTTTTTAAAGAGCTTTATTGTTTTAGGTCTTAAATTTAGAACTTAGACCCATTTTGAGTTATTTTTTTGTATATGGTGTTAGGTAAGGGTCCACCTTCATTCTTTTGTATGTGGGTATCTACTTTCCCTGGCACCATTTGTTGAAAAGACTGCTTTTGGCACCCTTGTCAAAAATCATTTGACCATATATATACATGAGGGTTTATTTCTGGGCTCTCTATTCTATTCCATCAACTTATATATCTGTCTTTATGCCAGTACCACACTGTTTTGATTACTGTACTTTGTAGTACATTTTGAAATCAGAAGTGTGAGTCCTCCAGTTTTGTTTTTTTTCAAGATTGTTTGGCTATTTGGGGTCCCTTGAGGTTTAGGATGTTTTTTTCTATTTATACAAAAAATGTCATTGGGATTTTGATGGGGATTGCACTAAATCTGTAGATGACATTAGGTAATATTGACATTTTAACAATATTAAGTTTTCTATTCTATGAACATAGGATATGTTTCCATCTATTTATGTCTTCTTTAATTTCCTTCAGCAATGTTTTATAGTTTTCATTGTATAAGTCTTTCACCTTCTTGGTTAATTTCTAAGTATTTTATTCTTTTTGATGCTATTGCAATTGTTTTTGTAATTTTCTTTTTCAGATTGTTCATTTTGGTTGTATAGAAATGCACCTCATTTATGTGTGTTGACTTTGTGTCCTGATACTTTACTGAAATCACTTATTAGTTCTAACAGTGTGTGTGTGTGTGTGTGTGTGTGTGTGTGTGTGTGTGTGTGTGATCATCAAGGTTTTCTAAATATAAGGCATATCACCTGCAAACAGAGATGATTTTACTTTCCTTCCAATTTGGTTGTCTTTTATTATATTTTTTTTTTTCCTTGCCTACTTTCTCTGGCTAGAACTTCCAGTACTATGCAAGTGCTCTTTATCTTTGCTTACTAAAACAACAAGCCCTTATTTTCCTTGCCCTCATTTTTTTTATTTTGTTTTGTTTCCTTTTCTCATTCCAGTTATTTTTCCACACTTTACCCTGTTCTAAAAGGATCTTTTAAAATTCCAAGCATGAACTTCAAGGGGCTCTGATTTCCTAAAGGCTAAAGTCCAGTTTCTTCACATTACACTCAAAGTTCTTCACAAACATGATTGGAACATACTTTTCTTGGAATGCAAACGACATTTTTCGTTTTCCTACTTTGGTGCTTTACTCATGGTTTTCCATCAGCCCAGATTGCAAATCTCTCTCTTTCTTGCCATTTGTAATTCCTCAACTTTAAAATCCAGTTCAAACATCTCCGTCTGCTCAAAGCCACATTTGAGTCTCGCTGACACATTTCCATCTCCATGATCCTACAACACTTTACACTAGTCTCATGGCCCTTATCAAACTTTAATTCATATTGGCATTAGTTCATCTCTCTGCTACAAAGTTCTCATTCCTGGGGTGGGGGGGAGATAGATTGTTTATTTTACTTTTAAGCTTGCATCTTCTCCAGGTCCTAGGAAGCAGCACGGAGGTCTGAAAGCTGTAGGTTGGGAATCAGATTTTGAAATTTTTTCTGGGATCTCTCATCTTTACATTTCTTCTGCAAATGATCTTACATATAATTTTCTTTGTGATATGGGAAAACATTATTTTCTTCTTGCCAAATTCCTGTTTTGTAAGCCTAGAGTGTAGCTCTGTGAATTTTATATCATAACAAGGGCCACAGAGAAGTGCTATAAAAATAAACTAGAAATAAAGCATGATTTATAAAACAGGTTTTCTCTCACAATGTAAGAAGGATGTTTAACCATGAATGTACTCATTTCTCCAGTTCATTAACTTTCAAAGTACAAATGCCACATAGGCCTGGATATGTAAGGTAGAATAAAAATCTGGCAACTCCCTCCTGAGCATAAACAAATGGGTCAGCCAGGCACAAAACGTCACCTATAAATTCTCTACAACATGCAAAAGATGGAAAGTAGGAGCATCTCCAGGAATGGTAGTATTTGCAATACGATTGCCATTGTGTGGGATTTTCAAGTGAGAGCTAGCTGCTTGTTCTCAGTATGTCATAATTAGTCCTCACGGTGAATTTTTCCTGGAAAATTCAAACAGATTTCCAGTGCTTAAGCCTTCAACAAGTTAAGATTGCATTAAAAAACAGATGATGGCCTGACCCATTGTACTGACCTGCCTATATTGAAATTCACTGGGCATAGTCTTTTAATTAAATCCAATTATGCTGCAGATCTTTCTTTCTTTGAGTTGTCATTCTTGGAGATACTTCAGTAGCTATTGAAATTTATAGTTCAATTTAGTAGGTAAATTTGCCTAAATAAGAGACCTTATGGCCCTTTCTTCGAACAATATTTATGATTCAAGACATTACTGCAACCTAATTTATTATTATTTTTTTAAAGAATGAAATTTTACAAATTGAAGATGATCTCATTCTGGGCTAACTTTCTAATATTCTGTTGTTTTGATGCATATTATTTACTCAAGTTAATTAATAAACTTGTTGGATACAAGTCTTTTGGAAATTTTCTTATAACACAGTAAGCATGATGTGTAATCAAGCTCTCAATTTGCTGAATATAATTGTGTACTTGTAAAGTGCTAGAATGTGGTAATTCAAGTGTCTTAATCACTACTCTCCAACTTGCTTGTACTGAAATTTGCCTTGTCTCTGCGATAATTTTGCTGAATGAAGATTATCAAAATGTTTGCTTCTGAACAAACAGCTCTAACATTTAAGTTCAAAGTTCACCCACCTTGCATGAAGGAATTCTAAATTTGACTCCCTCCCTCTACGTATTCAGTATTATTAACCATAAGTTCTTTGCACCTACTCTTGATCTCTAATGCTATGCAAGTTCTCAGTAAATTCCAATTGAATTAAATGATTAAATCCAGTGTAACTTTATTATAATCCTATAGTTGATTCTAACCAGTGAAAAGGGTATAGCTCTCCTTTCTTTTTTTGATAGTTTTCTTGCTGTAGATTATAATGAACCATATGTTCCCTTAAATATATTGCTTAGTGAAAATCTTTTAAATATCAGCGTTAGTACTAAGTGCAAAGAGGATACAATGATCTTTTCTTATTTAATTGGCAATTTTTCCCAGTTTTCTTGGCAAATAATTGATACATCATTGTGTATATTTAAGGTGTACAGCATGATGGTTTGATATACAGATATTGTGAAATTATAACCATAATAGGCTCAGCTAATATCTATATTCTTATATAGATACAATAAAAAGAAAAGAAGAAGAAAAGGAAAAAAATGTTCTCCTTGTGATGAGAATTCTTATGATTTATTCTCTTAAAAATTTTCCTATATAATCATATGTCAGTGTTAGCTATAGTCATCATGTCGTATATTATGTCCCTAGTACTTGTTTATCTTACAACTGGAAGTTGCACTTTTTGACCACCTTCCTCCAACTCCCTCTTCCCCCACCTTATGCTTCTGGTAATCTCAAGTCTGACCTCTTTTTCTATGAGTTTGTTTTGTTTTATTGTGTTAGAGTTCACATATAAGTGAGATCATATGGTATTTATCTTTCTCTGACTTATTTCACTTAGCATAATACATTCAAGATTTGTGCATGTTGTCACAAATGATAGGATTTACTCATATTTATGGCTGAATAATATTCCATTATATATATTATATATTCACTATATATGTGTGTGTGTATATATATGCACACATATATGGCACAACTTCTTTATTCATTCATCCATCAATGGACATTTAGGTTGTTTCCATGTCTTAGCTATTGTAAATGATGCTGCTATGAACATGGGGGGGGGGCAGATACCTTTTCAGGTTAATGTTTTTATTTCCTTTGGATATATTCCTGGAAGTGGAATTGCTTGATCATACAGTAGTTCTATTTTTAATTTGAGAATCCTCCATACCATTTTCTGTAGTGGCTATACCAATTACAGTCCCACCAACAGTATACATCCATGGCAGCATTTGTTATCTCTTGTCTTTTTGGTGATGTCCATTCTAATAGGCATGAGATAATATCTTGTTTTAATTTGCCCTACTCTAATGACTGGTAATGTTGAGGATATTTTCATGTATCTGTTGGCCTTTCATTTATCTCCTTTGGAGAAAAGTCTATTCAGGTCCTTTGTCCATTTTTTAATTGGTCATTTGTTTTTTGCTATTGAGTTGTATGAGTTCCTTATATATTTTGAATATGTGATTTGCAAGTATTTTTTCCCATTTTGTAGATTGCCTTTTAATTTTGTTGATGGTTTCTTTTGTTGTGCAGAGGCTTTCAAGTTTGATGTAGCCTCACCTGTTTACTTTTTATTGTGTTCCTTGTGCTTTAGATGTTACACTAAAAAATCATTACCATGACCCATTCCTTTGTTTTCTTCTAGGATTTTCATTGTTTCAGGTCTTACATTTAAGTCTTAATCCATTTTGAGTTAATTTTTGTTAGTGGTATAAGAAATGGGTCCAGTTTCATTCTGTTGTATGTGAATATCTAATTATTCCAACACTACTTAATGAAGCAGTTTTCTTTTCTCTATTGAGTATTCATGGCTTCCGTGTCAAATATTAATTGACCATATATGATTGGGTTTATTTCTGGGCTCTTGATTCTGTCCATTGGTCCTTTTGCCTGTTTTTTTTTTTTTTTAATGCCAGTACTATACTATTTTGATGACTATACCTTTATAATATAGCTTGAAATCAGTAATTGTGATGTCTGCTGCTTTCTTCTTGTTGTTTAGGATTTCTTTGGCTATTTAGGATTTTTGTTGTTCCAAATACATTTTAGGAGTGTTTTTCTACTTTTATGAAAAATGCCACTGGAATCTTTATAAGGAGGGCATTGAATCTATAGAGGGCTTTTGGTAGTACTGACATTTTAACAATATCAATTCTTCCAGTCCATGAACTCAGGATATCTTTCCATTTATTTATGCCTTCTTTGGTTTTTTTTTTCATCAATGTCTTGAAGTTTTCAGAGGATAACTCATTCACCTCCTTAGTTAAATTTATTCTAAGTGTTTTATTGTTTTTGACACCATTTTAAATGAGATGAATTTCTTTATTTCTTTTCCAGAAAATTCATTGTTGTAGTATAGAAACTCTACTGATTGTCGTATGTTAATTTTATTTCTTGCAACTTTACTGAATTCATTGATTAGATTTAACAATTTTTTAGTTGAATCTTTAGGATTTTCTATGTATAAAATCATGTCATCTGCAAATAAAGACAATTTTACTACTTTTTTTTTTCAAATTCTGATACATTTTATATCTTTTCCTTGTCTGATTGTTCCAGCTAGGACTTCTAGTAGTATGTTAAATAGGAGTAAGTAGTAAAAGTGGGCTCCTTTGTCTTATTTCTGATCTCAAAGTATAAGCTTTCTATCTTTCATGATTGAGTATGATATTAGCTGTGGGCTTGTCATTTATGTCCTTTATTATGTTGAGCTATGTTTCTTCTATGCCTGATTTGGCTTTTATCAGAAATGGATGTTGAATTTTGTCAAATGTTTTTCTGCATTTTTTGAGATTACCATAGGAGTGTTTTCTTTCATTCTATTAATGTAATGTATCACACCCTTGGTTTGCATATGTTGAACCATCCTTGCATTCCAGGGATAAATCACACTTGGTCATGGTGAATGATCTTTTTAATGTGATGCTGAGTTGTTAGTTAATATTTTATTGAGCATTTGTTCATCTATATTTGTCAGGGGTGTTGGACTGTAGTTTTCTTCTCTAGTAGTATCCTTTTTGGGTTTTGCTATCAGAATAATGCTGGGAGTTTGGGAGTGTTCCCATGTTGTTTTGCAATCCTGCAAACTTTGTTAATTGTTTCCTGGATGTTTTGTAGATCTGCTGCTTTTTATTTCTTATCCTGCTATCTTCGTATGTTTTGGTGTCTTTTGGTATCAGTGTGCTTTTAATTCTTTATTGTGTTCTTTTGTGTAATTACTATAGGATTTTCCCTTGAGCTGCTGGGTCATACTGTTTCCAGGAGTTGTCTTCATCCCTTCTGGACACATATGGCCAGAAAACACTCTTCAAAGCTGGTGACAAAACCATCTGGGAAAAATATGAGTGAAGAATGGAACACAGGTTGGATTTGTTAAACTATATGTAGGCCACCATTGATCACTGTGGTAGAATTTTAGGTATATGATGTTTAGCATAATTATTGTCATAAATAGTTAGAGAACACTTAGACAATCACTTAAATGTAATAAATTACTATTGATAAGAATCACAGGTTGTATTGACCCAATACATTATATTTTATTAACTCACTAGTGAAGAATAGAGATATTTTGCAGAGTTACAGTCTTTGAAGTAGAACAGACCCCCCTCACAACCAGACATACTAAATGTCAAATAACAGAAGATAACATCTTAAGAATATGATTTCATTTCCACCAATTATTAAATGCCACTACCAGAGACCCTAACTTTAATTTTTGCCTTACTTATAAGCCAGGAGGGGTTCAGGACTTTGAACTCTAGCTTTTCATTATCTTAGGTGGCACCACACCAATAACTAGCCTCTTTTTCTTCGCTGAAGAAGCTCAAAGTCAGTTTTTTTTTTCATTGGCTTGCTGCACATTGGATGGACAAACTCTTGTATGGTTCAGTTACAGCTTCTTTTAGCTTCCTTGCCTAAGTGGAATAGAGAAGGATTACTACTGGCTACTTTCAGTTTTCCAAACAGGATCTCTGGTTAGGAGGTGTTAGAAGCTACCCTCACCTTTGACTATGAATTAATTCCCCTACCTGTGCATAGCATAGGAACCCTCCATGCCCAGTACTGGGTTTGCTCTGGTGATAATCTACTTTGCCTGCTTGCCTCTTGGCTCAAGCACCACTGGGCCACACTGTTTCCAGGAGTTGTGGCCAGCCCTTTTGGTCACATGGAACTAGAATACACTCTCCATAACAGGTGGGGCTATGATTCAACTTTTGGCTTGGTGTGGGCAAGCAAACCAAACTCTAGGGCCAGCAGAACTCCTTGTTTGAAGATCCAAATTAGGCAGATCTGCACCCCGCTGAGTTTCCTGTTCAAATGTGGTCCTGACTTAGTTCTGCAGATGAATAAAACCATTGATTGGCATTACTTGGGCTCTGCACATATGAACTCAGTCTGCCAAGATCTGTGTGCTGGTTGTTGCAAGCCTTACCCACCTGCTCCATCGAAGTCAGATTCTCAGTGGTTGAGGTCTACAGATTCCCCCGCAATTCCTATGATGTGAGATCAGAATAGGGGCTCTCACTAAACAACCCCAATGCTATGGGGAGGCTGGTTGTCTTTCACTAAGTTCGTCTTTTCTATAAAAACTGGGGAAACCTCTTCTCTGTGCTCTTTAGGGCAGGGAAGCTGCACTGACCTGGCGGAGGGGGAGGCGCTGTGATCAACACGAAGCTACTTCTCTTAGCCTTCTAACGCAGTCTGCCTTGGTCTCTGAGGTTCAGGGGGTGCTTCAGCCTCAGTCTCATGTTTTAGGATTCTCAGTGGTGTCTTGTTCTTAAACAGTTTTTAGTTGTTCTTCCTGTGAAGGAGAACAAAGTTAGGAATAACCTATGCCACCGTCTCAGTAAGACTACTTTCTTCCAATGATAAAATCTTGTTCCTCACAGATAAATGGTTGGAGCAGGCAGACAGTATTTACAACTCACTGTGATCTGTGCTGGTTCAAATTATTCTGAGGGCACTGAGGAAGAGGAGATAGGCTAACTCTGCTTGGGAAACATTTCTCACGGTCAGGTTTTAGAGGTTAAGTAAGAGTTCTGAAAGCAGAGAAAATAGGGTATTTCAGAAAGAAGAAGGAGGGGGCAAAAAGATATCAACAAATGATAGGGGAAAGCATGTCTAGAAAATTTCTGAAATTTTGAGGTAACTGTAACCTATGGCTTAAGAAGGAGCTACGGGGCTTGATGTGAAGGAAATTTGTGATACTGTGATTTATCAGAAATATACGTATTTAGCCACTCAAATAAAATATATTTCTTATATATATTTGCGCTTCATCCACAGTTCCTGGCTCACAACTTCCAAAACCCCTGGAATTTTGGGAACTATAGGAGCAACAGGGACATTTTTTGTTATAATGTTTGGTCTTTTATCCTCAGTTCCTGATGACACTTCAGAGCCATAAAGTTGAAATAGGTGTCTTTTCTTCATAACATGCTCCTTTCCACAACTACTGGGTTTATGTTAGCAAGGTGACTTTTAGAAAGCACTTAAGGTTGGGGGCTGGTTTCCAGGGAAACCAACCTTGAATAGAGGGTTGTAACTTATAGTCCTACTACCTGATTTCCGGGGAGGGAAGAGGGGCTAGAGATTGAATTAATCTCCAATGGCCAATGAATTAATTAATTATGCCTATATAGTGAAGCATATGTAAAAACCCCAAAGGAATGGGCTCAGAGAGCTTCCCAGTTGGGGAACCAGAACACTTCCATGTGTCACCAGGCTGGGCCCCAAACTCTATGGAGCAGATGCTCCTTTGTTCTGGACCTCACTGTATGCATCTCTTCATCTGTTTGTTGATTCATAGCCTTTAATATCCTGTGTCACAAATCAGTAATCTAGTGAGTAAACTGGTTTCTTGAGTTCTGGGAGACTTTCTAGCAAATTAATCAAACCCAAAGGAGGGATTGTGGCTATCTCTGATTTATAGATCAGAAGTACAGGTGATAACTTGGTTTTGTGATAGACATCTGAGGTAGAGGGCAGTCTCGTGAGAAATTTACCTGAGGAATCTGATAGTAACTCTGGTTAGATAGTGTCTGAATTGAGTTGAATTGACACCTGCTGGTGTCTGAGAATTACTTGTTGGTGTGGGGAAGCCTCCACACACACACACATTGGAATTGGGCCCAGAACCAAAAGAAAACACTATGCTCAAGTTTTGACAGGGAAAAGTATTTGAGTACTCCTGCTGGCTAAACCAGTGACTCTAACAAAGGCTGAGATTCTCAACTGGGCTGGGCTGGCCTATGTTGGATTAGGTTGAGCTAGGATTGAGGCTTGGCTGAAACTTGGCATGTAAATTGTGGAGGAAAGAAGAAACTGACTACAATATTTAGGACAAAGTGAATAACAAAGAAACCTTGCAAACCAAGTATAGGTGCCTAAAGAGTTAGAGCAGAGAGTCAGAAATCTAGTCCAAGGGAAAGGGTCTCAAAATTCTCTAAAATGGTATATGCTATTTCCAGGGAGGTCAATAGGGACATTTCCTTGGGTTCTAGTATTCAGCTCCAGGACCTCTTTTATAGATAACAGATCTGGAACCTTACATCTATGTGGAAAAGGAACCAGTAAGGCAATAATAAAGATTTCATGAGCTGAGTACCGTGATAAGTTTTGATTTGGATTTTACAGAGATATATCTGGTATTGGTGTGGCATGTGAGCAATTGGAGGCAGGAAGACCATTTTACAAAGCCCTCTCAATCATAAAATGATAAGAAACTGAACTGGTATAATAAGAAAGAGGAAATTGGGGAGGACAGGTAAGGTAAGAACAAAGTGTAGCTAGAGCTTCAAGTCCATTTACATTTAATGTAATTATTGATTTTGTTGGAATTAAGCCTACTATCTTGTTATTTGTTTTTTTTCTTTTCCCCACTCTGTTTTTCATTCCTTTGTTCCACTTTTTCTGCTTTCTTTAGATAAACCTATTTTTTCCCCTTAGAGTTCAATTTAGTTTCCTCTATTGCCATTTTGACTGTCTCTCCTTTGTTTTATTATTTGTTTTTTTTTTTTTTAGTGGTTATTCTAGGGATTAAAATATGCATTCTGAAATTATCATTGTCTATCCTTGAATAATAGTATATCATTTCACTTATAAAACAAGATCTTTACAAAAATATATTTATCCCTCCTGTTCTCTGCACTATTTTCAAATGTGATAAACAGTGTAATACATTGTCACTATTCTTGCTTTAAATAATCAAATGCTTTTAAAAAGAATCATTTTTTAAAAATTATGGAATTATGCTTAGTGTGGATTTACTGAGGGAAATTAATTCTCTCAATTTTTGTTTACCTGAAATACCTTTGTTTCACCTTATTATTTTTTTATAAAGAGCACATATCTCTTATTATAATCACACAAATATTAAACACTTAAATGTATGAGATTACTTCATTCTTTCATTCAGCCAACATTTACTGAGTGTCTACTATGTGCAAGTCACTTAATAGGCAATGAGATCTCACAGTCTTTATACTACTTATGAAATATCCATTATTAATTGAGCACATAAGTATACATTACCTCATTTAGTCATTACTTAAACATCAGTTTTGACGGATACTTTCATTGGATGTAGAATAAGTTGACTTTTGTTTTGATTTGTTTTCCTTTGTTTTGACTCAAGTGCACTTCTATTGTCTTCAAACTTGTTTCTCATGAGAAATCATTCTTATTTCTGATTCCCTATACATTATATGTTGTCTTCTGATTTGTCTTTATTTTTTTTGTTTTTCCTCTGGCTTCTTTCAAGATTTTCCCTTTATTTTTGTCTTTCATCGAAAAAGTGTCTAGATATGCTTTTATTTTTCCTGCCTGGGTTTATTGGAATTTTTGGACTTATATATGGATATTTTCAATCAAATTTTTAAAAATTGAGCAATAATTTTAAAATGTATTTTTTTCTTCCAATTTCTCTCTCCTTTCCTTCTGAAACTACAGTTACAATCATGTTACATCACTTGATTTAGCCCACAGGTCACTAATCCTTACCCCCCAATCTTTTTTCTCTCTGTTTCAGTCTTAGGTGCTTTCATTGACTTATCTTAAAGTTCACTAACTTTTTTTTCTTTTACTGCTCAATTTCCTATTGAGCTCATCAAACTAATACTGTAATTTCAGATATTGTTTTTTTCTATTATAAACTTTCCATTTGGTTCCTTTTAGAATTTGTATTTCTCTTTCTCTTGTTATATCTATCTTTACCTAGAAATGCTTTACCACATTTCTAATTATTATTTTAAAGTCTTTGCTAATTCCAATAATTAGGTCTGGGTCATTTGTGGGATTGCTTCTGTAAACCATGTCTTCTTTTGATTATTAGTCACAAGTTTTTACTTCATTGACTGTTTTATATATATATATATATTAAGATTTTATTTATTTATTTGACAGAGAGAATGAGCACAAGCAGGGGGCGCAACAGGCAGAGGGAGAGGGAGAAGGGGGCTCCCCGCCGCTCAGGGACCCCGACGTGGAACTCGATCCCAGACCCTGGGATCACGACCTGAGCCGAAGGCAGATGCTTAACAACTGAGCCACCCAGGCACCTGACGGTTTTATATTTTTAAATTACTTTTTACTTATATTTCATATGTTGTGAATGAAAAAGAACAGTGAAGACCAAAGTATAATCTTTTTGTTTTGTTTCTTTCCTATCTGGCAATTAAGGTAAGATGCTGATGAGTTAGATTTCTCTTAAGAATTGAGTTGAGCTGGGGATATATCTGCAAGTAAGTTATACTTACTGGTTGGTTTCAACTTTCATTTGGTTGTTTAATGCTTATTTTTAAAATATTTTTTTAAAAGATCCCAGGACCCTGGGATGATGACCTGAGCCGAAGGCAGATGCTTAACCAACAGAACCACGCAGGCGCCCCTGTTTAGTGCTTCTTTAGTAGTGGATGCTCTCTGCTGGACATTAACAGGTGATCCAAAGACCACACTTTGTGCCAGCCCCATGGATAAATCTACATGTCTCTTCCCTAGACCTCCTTTTCCCAAATTGAATCTTTCTTCCGGTCTCCTGGCCAAATGTTTGTCACTGTCTTTGAGTTTGTGAATATTCTTACTAAGAGTTGTTTCTCTTATCACACACAGTGGGTGATCATTTCTACCACCTGAAGTTCTGACTGGTAGGAAGATTTTTCCTCACTGCTGTTTTTAGTGATGCCCTGAGTGAGGCTGTAGTGTGAAATTGTCCATCTTTAGCTTTCACCACACATTGAGCCAAACTATCTATAAACCAAGTGTGTCTTTTTTTCCTCCTGTTTCATCCAGCCAGATATAGAGAAACCCCCACGTGAACATGATTTTGGCTAAGAAGGACCAGGCGAGTATGACTTGAGAGTCCAGACCATCTATTTATGTAATTCTGGCTCTGTTTATACCATATTAATGTACCTCTTCTATCTAACAATAAATTGCTGTGGACATGCCTGATCTTATGACTTTGTGGTTCTGATAGAATATATTTCATGATGGATAGCTCTGGTCAGATTTTTGTTGTTGTTGTCCTGTGTAGAGATACTCCATCTCTACCAGGCCCAAGGACTATTTTCCCAATGCTGTTTACTTCTGTGCTATAGATGACATGTATGGCCTTGCATTAGAACTTGCTTCATAAATCTAAGGATTTAAATTGTGATTCTCTTACTGGGATTTAATCATACTTTTAGTAACATTAGGATTTACTTGGTCATATGGCTCAAGTCGCAAGGCTGCCTGCACGACAGCCTAGATTGGCTACAGAACCCTTTATTGTTCTGGGATCACTCAAAGTTGGCAGCCTTGCATATCACTTGGTAAGTAAGTCGAAGTATTCTCAAATGTGAAATATGCCACTTTTAAAGAGGCTTGTCCAGTATTTGTTTGTGAGGGGTCTTCGTAAGTCACACCTCACAGAATTCCTCAGAACCTCACTAATGTGGCAGGTCTCCAAACATTTTTAGTTTTTTTCTTTTTTCCTCATTGGGACGTTGTCTCTCATTTTTCTCCTTTAACCAATGGGTTCAGGTCTTGGAAACTGGCTCAGATCTGGAACTAGGACTTTTATTGAGACAGTTACCCCCACTTGCTCCTGTTTATCAACCCTTGATTTTTTTCCATTGTATAAATTAAGCAACACTCTGTTTTGCTTGTCCATCTGTATTGTGCCTGAGAACACTAGGCTCTATTAATTATGCCCATAGGTATGCACATCTCTCTTGTCCCCTAGCTGCCACTCAACATTTACAGTAATTATATGACCTTCCTTCAAATAGCGAAATGCCATCTGAAGCAAGGCCTATGTTCCTTTGGGAATCCCCATTATTCTATAACAGCCTCTCCTGCCATCAGCTTGGGTCTAATGATAGTTGCCATGACTGATTTTTTCAACCATACTGATACCCCATTCACCAGTGCATTCTTTATTGTGTTGGTAAATGGCACGTCTTTTAGGCCCTTCCATAGAAAATAATTGGCTGGTGGGCTTCTGGCCTTAGGTGGTATAACCATTCTGGTGTGTTCATTTCTTTGAGCCTTTTGATATCTCCTGTTACCATCATCTATGAGAGTTCTAGTATTTCCACTTCATCTAATATGAGTCATCTCATTCCCTGAGCTACTAAGAGCCATCCTAGAAGCTTATTAATACTCTCTACCAGAGTTCTTGATTGAGTATTAAATCTTGTATCACATAAGAGTGATCCCATATCAATCAAATCTTCCTTACACATCTTTGAGTCCTGCCCACTTTCTTTCATTTAACACTCTTAGGTCCTAATCCTCTGCATACTCTCCCCGCTCCTGCCACTGTATTTTGGCTAGGTCTAGCAATTTCTTCAGCAAGTGTTCATTTCTTTCTTATCAGGTCCAGTCTTTTCCAGCCAAGTTATATTATTAATTAACCGTAATTATTGATCTAGAGGACAAGTATAGATATATTTAAGGGTGGGGAGGATATATGTTGCCTTGCAAGACAGAGGCCTCTACATAGTTCTAAAGTAAGGGAAAGGCTAGTCCTTAACCTAGGGAGTGGGGGGATTTAGGTTGAGGGGTTAAAGTTTTCAAATGCATCAACCCAGTTTTTCTCATTGCAAATGGGAGGATACTACTCCTTTCCAATCAGGGTTTTGACCTTGTCATAGCAGATGTGCCAGGTAGCAATTCAACACTTTTTATAGAGCTCTTGAGTCTTGGGACTGCTCTGACTCGCTCTCTAGCTATGGTAGATAAGAATCTTTTTATATGCTGCCACTTTCACCTTAAATTGATAATTTAAAAAAGGTAACTATCACCTTAGGTCTTTCATTCTCTTTTTTCCCATTATCTGACATATTGCACCATCAGGATATTCCATTCCAACATTATTCCCTCCAAATTATTCATCAGTGAAATTTTTAATAATTTCCCTAATAGAGCACACCAATGGCTGTGCATACTCCACTGGTAAATGATCTGGCTTATAAACTCCCATTTTAAGTGCTCATTAGAACACATGAGTAAGAGGGTGAGGAGGCAAGATTGGAGACAGAGAGAAGTTGAACTGTGATGTATTTGCAACAAAGATTTATTCAATCCCATGTAGAGCTTTTGATTTAGAATAACCCTTCAGAGTTGTTCCAAATTGGGGAAGAGAGCCATGACTTGGTTTGCTTCCCAGGAGGGATTATATGCTTAGGTGGAAAGCTCCCTATAACTGAAAGCAGTACTTGGAAGAGGATCTCAGCTGTGTTCTACCAGTATCCAACATTCCCAGATACTTGGAAGAATGAATGACTTATTCTTCAAGGGGATTTGGACAACATACCACAGCTTCCACTGTATTTGATATGATGTAAGCCAGAGCCTCCAAAAATAAGAATGTCTGAGCATTGCCAAGGTCTTATAATTGCTCCAGGGTAGGATGTGGGTGTTCAAGAAACAGGATAAATGTAAACATTCAATATTATCATTTGAACTCAAAATTTGAAAACATGGATTATTTTAAAGTCCTTATCTTTAGTGAATACTATCTTTCATATCCTGCTTCCTTTTGAGTAGAAAGATTCATTTGTCATTCCAAAAGAATGTTTTTTTCTTTTTTATTTTATGATAGAATAATACTTTTTGTCCTGATAACTACAAAAGTTTGTATTTGATGATGGATATAAAAGTGCATGGTGAAACTGTAGAGTGTGACGGAAAGCAAGATAATATATATCATTATTACTTCCATAAAACAATCTTTCCATCCTGTGACCTTTTGGAAAATTGATAATTCTTAAGACTTGAAATTATAGCATAAATTATCTTCCCTCAGAAATTTAACCACACACCAGATGAAACCTATCGAATAAAGAAATTTGGCCGGTGATCCAGAGACTCAAAACTACTACTCCAGTGTGAATTTCTCCAGTGGGGACATTTAGTGCTTGCTTGTTGACCAAGCAAGGAGTCAACTTTAGGATTAGAGGAGGATCAAGATGAAAATTTTCTCTAAATGCCCAATTGATATATGCCAGAGTATTCCTCAGAAAACAGGACCTACAAAATGCTTCAATTTGAAAGGATTTTATTACCCAAAAAGAAGCCTGTTAGTTTTGTTTTGTTGCCTAAACTTTTCTGGCTCTTGAACCCACTTCATTGTGGAACTTTTTATAATTCATTAGAATTAATGTCCCATGGGAACGCAGTGGAATCTAATTTATGTTGGGTTCTCATGCAGTGTTACGGAAGCCAATACCGCTTGTGGCTGCAAAGTAGTGAACAGGGCTGTGGTAGTCAGCCTCTAAAATAACCCTAAAAAAATCTCGCTCTTGTAATCACACCTTGTGTAGTCCCTTCCACAATTTACTGGCATTGGTCAGTGTGACCAGTAGAATTTGGCAGAATTAATGGGATTTTTCAGATTAGGTTATAAAAAGATTGCAGCTTTTTTCTTGGGAGCACTCTCTGTCTCTCTGACCATGTGGGAAGCCAGCTGCCATGTCATGAGGACACTCAGGCAGCCAATACTAATATAAATCAGTATAATGAAGATCTAAAGTGATCAGCCAATCACCAGTGATGAACTGGGGCCTGTCAACACCAGTGGAATGGGAAGCACATGCTCCCCAAGTTGTGCCGTCATGAGATTATGGCTCTGGTCCACAGTCTGACTTCATGAAAGATCCTGAGTCAGAACCACCCAATTAAGCTGACCCTGTGTTCCTGACCCATGGAAACAAACGTTTGTTTTTTGAAGCTACTAAGTTTTGGTATACTTTATTATACAGCAGTAGATACCTAATGCGATAATTTAAACTGAGACAATCAGAGCATTTCATTCTTTTTGCCACAGCAATAGGAATAGAGTAGGACATTTGACCTAAGTGAATCCATTCAGAGTAGCTTCCATTCAGAGGATTTCCAGTGGGGATTTTTGTACATCGACAGTCTCCTTTCTCCTAGATGGTGAAATGTGTGTATGTGAACGTTGGAGCCATTCTGTCAGGATGAGGAAAACCAGTTGGAAGACAAAGCTGCCATTCTTGAAGAGGGTAGAACATAAAGAATTGTGGAGAACAGAGTCAGAAGCCTCTATATCTTTTCACTTATAGCCAACCAAACAAGCCAACCAAACCCTTTTGTTGTTTAAACTAGCTTGATTTGAGTTTTCTGTGACTTGCTATAAAAAAAAAGAATTCAGTGTATTCACAGGCAGAGAAACTATGCCTTTAAATCTTAACAATCATCTTTGCTTATACTGTATTATTAGAGCACAATGAACAGTCTTATAAAATATCCTTGATTCAGGGGCACCTGGGTGGTTCAGTCGTTAAGCATCTGCCTTCAGCTCAGGTCGTGATTCCAGGGTCCTGGGATCGAGCCCCGCATCGGGCTCCCTGCTCCGCGGGAAGCCTGCTTCTCCCTCTCCCACTCCCCCTGCTTGTGTTCCCTCTCTCGCTGTCTCTCTCTCTGTCAAATAAATAAATAAAATCTTTAAAAAAAATATCCTTGATTCTACAGATCTCAAACACCTGGTCATAGATCTTGACAACCTGATTAATTCTCTTTTTCCTTTCTCTGGATTATACCATCTTGAGTCTTGCTTCTTGACAGATGAACTTCCTTCTTTATAACACTGTTGTTCTCCTCATTTAGGTTGTCTCTACTGAGTGGCAAATCCTGCTGCCATATGCCACTCTATAATTTAGACCCCTCCCCAGAGACTTGAAAATCTAGATAAACAAACCACTTTCTCTATTAAAATAATCTAAAATACATCAGAGGAAAATTCTTGACTATTTAAATTTTGATATAAATTAGTCTAGCCTTTTTCTTTCTTTTATTTTTTAAGATTTTATTTATTTGACAGAGACAGAGACAGCCAGAGAGGGAACACAAGCAGGAGGAGTGGGAGAGGGAGAAGCAGGCTTTCTGCGGAGCAGGGAGCCCGGTGCGGGGCTTGATCCCAGGACCCATGTGGGGCTCGATCGCATGATCTGAGCCGAAGGCACACGCTTAACCGACTGAGCCTCCCAGGTGCCCCAATCCTAGCCTTTTTCTAATAAAAATTACATATATAAAATGAGTCCTTACTACTTATTAATTAGCTTTTTTATCATTTAAAGAATTTATCATGAATGTCTCTTCCTGTTGATAAAGATAAATATGTTTATTTGTTTATTGAGTTCTATGTCATAATGATCATTCCACCATTTCTTTCTTTCTGCCTGTCTTTAGGGAAAATGGTGACTCAGGCTCGTAAAACGATAAACAAAATCTTACGAAAGAATGGCTAGAAAAATGACTAAACCACCTTCGGCTTTGTTGAAACTTGTGTGTTGGACGGAAAAACGAAATGTTATTTTCCTTTGCTCAAATAAAAGTATGTGTGGGTAGATGGAACCTGTAAAGATTCTATGAAATGAGTTAGAATTAGGACAAAGTTTCAAAGCAAATTTTATATCCTGAGAAAACCAGAGGCATACAGAGAACATCTCCCTTCACCTTACACAGCTGACATTCTTCTATTTGAAGCCATGACAATGTGGTGGAGATGGACAGAGCAGTAAAGGAGCCTTCCAGGAAACATGGGTTTCCAAATCTAGGGCTGTGCTTGTACTGACATAACTTTGGGAAGGTCTCTGTCCCTTTTAGAAATCTCATTAGAGACATTCTATTTCTGCTATTTTATAAGTCTTTAAGATTAGATTGAAAGTTGTGTTTTTTTGTTTTGCTTTGTTTTGTTTTCTTTAAGAAAAAAACACATAAAGAGTCATGTGGAGATCTTGCTTGTTCGGCTAATTTTATTTAATTTGGAAGTTCCTCCTTCAACGAGGAGAAAGAAGAATTATGAAATTTTCTCTATGCTGTAACTTTAGCTATTCACTTTTGAACATGCTAGTTAATTTAAACGTGTTAATTTGATTTAGTATTTTGCAAAGTAATTTTAGTGAATGATTTTAGTGCCAAGCATCTTGGTTAACACCACTACCAAGTTAATATCAATCATTACAGCTCTTGGTAAAAGTTTGGGCTGCTAGATAGAGCCATTCAAGTTGTGCACTACTATCTGCAGGGACATAATTCACAAAGACTGTGATCTGAATGATAAGATTTGTGTAATGTGGAATCTGCATAAATTTCTGTTGTGACCATGACTATTCTCATATAGGCAACAGGTAGATATGAATAAGCTATATATTTGTGTGGGGGGGTACATTTGTCCCTGATAATTTCTTTAATACATTGTCTGACACCGTTGGTGACTCTTCTGCTATTCTACCCTTCCAAACTAGACAATTTGTAGGTTCAGTGCCACTCCAGGCTTTGAGACCAAGTGTTTCCTCATTAAGAAGAAAGCTTATAAATCATAAGCTAATAGTTCACACAGAGAGAACTGAGTCAGACTCTTTGGTGTTCTCAATTTGCCTACTAATGCCTGTTCTTGAAATTATGCTCTTGCCTTGTTCTTTGGTACCTGAATTACTAGCTTGTTTCCCTCTTCTATAGAAAGTAAATTCTATGAAGGTAGGCATTTTTGTCTGCTGTTTTCACTGATAGAATCCTAGGCCAGAAGAGAACCTCAGATTCAGTAGGTGCAAAAGATATAATGGTTGATCTGTTAGTTACTGGATAGAGAGCACTTTGCAATTCTGTCCAGTTCAACTGGCAGCAGGGATTTTGCCTACTCCTGAACCCTGGTTCCATGTCAGGCATCTGCCCTCAACCTTCTGCCATTCTCCTTTGTTGTTTATGTTGCCAGCTTCCAGACTCTCTGAGACTGGAGCCCACATGCTTGCTGCCCCCGACTTGAGCATACACCTGGCTGGGCTGCTGCCTCTCTGTGGTCACCGGTATTTTGTTTTTTTGTTCTACCTCCTGAGCTGTTTGCCCTAACATCTCAGAGGGCTTTGTTTGGCTCTGAGCATCTGCTCTAGTGTGAAATGCATCCATCTCATCTTTAGGTCCCAGGCCCTCCATCTCAGCCTTCCTCAATTCCCCATAGCTCACATCCTGACAGTGCTTGCTGTACTTGAAGCCTGGTTAATGCAAGATCTTTCATTTGGACAGAATTCAGAGATTTTTTTTTCCTTTTCAACCCAAAGAATTGAAAAGCTTTACAAAAAGGGGCAAGGCTCCCTGTCAGTCAAAGGGCTCATCACCAGACCCTTTCAGGATGGACATCAGGCTCCTTCATGGTCCCTAAACCTGGAGCAACTTACCAACATTCTCTGAACATGTTTCCTCAAAAGCAAAGTGGAATTAAAGAGCTAGCATTTGTGGAAGTGCATAATATGGCCCTTGGCATGTAACAATTATCTGCAAATTAGCTTTCCTCCATTGTTTTCCTTAAAGGGAAACATAAAGGCTGGGATTGGCAAAGGTCTGCCTTAGGTATCAAAGTCTACCTGAGGCAGGTGGCTTATATCTGATGGGCTCGCCAGGGCCTGCGTCCTGCTTCCTGATTATTGGAATCAGCCTTCTTACCACTGGTGTTTCCACCCACATCTCAGACCCCACTGTGCCTGCTGATATCTGCTGGAATCTCAAAATGCAACCCTTGGTTTTGTTCTACCCTTTCATCCCTGACATTACTGGCCCAACAACTCTATTTCTCAGTGTCCTCTGCTTGGCATCTGGAGGGTTTAGGAAAACCGATTTAAAATAAGACTTTTAAGAATCTGAGAGCTTCCTTCCTTTCCTCCCCATGCTTTGAAAGTAAGACTAAAAGTAGTGAAATATTTTTCCTAAAATAATGACCATATGTCTGAGTTGGGGCTAAAATCTGGGTATTTGAGAGACTTTAGGCATCTTGTTCCTTGTTGCTCATCCATAACCTACCTCCATCTCTAGAATGTCACTGACCTATTGGCTAGCAAATTCTTACTTCATACTTATGATTAAAAACACATTTTAAGAATCATGCCATTAAGCATACAGGTTTAAGAACATGTTATATTTTTAGGAGTGGCTTATTTAGGAAAAAGAAATGCAGTATGATTCGAGGGGCGGAGCAAGACGGCAGAGGAGTAGGAGACCTGGATTTCGTCTGGTCTCAGGAATTCAGCTGGATAGGGATCAAACCATTCTGAACACCTACGAACTCAACAGGAGACCGAAGAAGAGAGTAGCAACAACTCTGAACAGAAAAGCGACCACTTTCTGGAAGGTAGGACGTGCGGAGAAGTAAAACCGAGGTGATATTCGGGAGGATAGATGGCGGGGGAGGGGGCCTCCATCAGTCACTTCTGGCAAGTGATAGAGCCGCGGAGCACAAATCGGAACTTTTAGAAGTCGGCTCCACTGAGGGACGTCGCTCCAGTGGCTAAGCGGGGGGTGGAAACCTCATGGGACAGTGTGGTCTCAGGACCCACGGGGTCACAGAAAGACCGGGGGTGCCTGAGTGCGGCGGAGCTCCCAGGTATCGGAGCAGGGAAGCCCGCTGCAGAGACGGGGCTGAGGCCTGGGCTCTCAGCTCGGGGTTGTCATAAACCGTGATCGGTGACACAGTCAGGCCACTGCTCCTCCAGCAGGGACCCAACAAGTGGCAGATCCGGGGAGACTCCCCTTCCTCCCCTGGGCGGAGCAGCACGGGAGTGCACTGCAGGGATCTGCTGGGTTTGGAGACTCCACACTGAGTCGGGTGCCAGAGATAGAAATGCTCGGTCACAGGCCGGTGAGCACGGAGTGTTCTGGGGAACTGGGGACTGGGGAGACAGGAGTGACTGACTGCTTTCCTCTGGGGGCGCACTGAGGAGTGGGGCTCCGAGTTCTCAGCTCCTTCGGGGCAGAGATTGGGAGGCTGCCATTTTCACTCTTGTCCTCCAAAGCTGTACGAAAAGCTTGCAGGGAACAAAAGCTCCTGAGAGCAAACCCAAACAGATTACTTAGCCTGGTCCGACAAGGGAGGGGGAGGGCAATTCCACCTCCCGCAAAGACATTTGAGAACCACGGCAACAGACCCCCTCCCCCAGAAGATAAGCGAGAAGAGCCTGCCAAGACCAAGTTTACCAATCAATGAGAACAGCGGAACTCCAGCACTAGGGGAATACTGCTCATAGAATTCATGGTTTTTTTTTACCATGATTCTTTAGTCTTTCAAAGTTAATTTTTTTTAACTGTCTTTTTTAAAATTTTTCTTTTTCCCTTTTTAAACCAACATCTTATAAATCCCTTTTTTAAAAAAACATTTTTATTTTTCATTTTTAGAGTCATATTCTATCCCTTCATAGTAGTTACCCTTATTTTTGGCATATATATCTAAGTTGTTCTCTCTTTAAAATTTTGAGATACAGTTTCTTCTAACAGATCAAAATATACCCTAAATCTCCAGTGTATGGCTTTGTTCTCCTCTCCTGCCTGATCACATTCTCTCCCCCTTTTTTTCTTTCTTTCTTTTTTTTTCTTTTTTAAATCCTCTTCTTTCTTTTATCAAACAACTTCTTATCAATTCCTTTTATAAAATTTTTTATAATTTTCATCATTACAGTCATATTCCATCCCTTCATCGTATCAACCCTCATTTTGTACATATATAAGTCTTTCTTTCTTTAAAATTTTGGGAGGCACTTTCTTTTAACAAACCAAAATACACCCACAATCTAGTGTGTGGCACTGATCTATGCACCAGCTTGATCATATTTGATCATATTCTGTTTTTGTTTGTTTTCTTCTGTTTTTGATTTTTATCTTTTTTTTTCTTTCTTTTTTTTTCTCTTTCTTTCCCTTTCTTTTCCCCTGGTTTCAGGCCTTTTCTGATTTGTTTAGAGTATATTTTCTGGGGACATTGTTACCCTGTTAGCATTTTGTTCTCTCATTCATCTATTCTCCTCTGGACAAAATGACAAGATGGAAAAAATCACCTCAACAAAAAGAACAAGAGGTAGTACAGTCTGCCAGGGACCTACTCAGTACAGACATTAGTACGAGGTCGGACTTAGAGTTCAGGATCATGATTTTAAAGATACTAGCTGGGCTTGAAAAAAGCATGGAAGTTATTAGAGAAACCCTTTCTGGAGAAATAAAAGAACTAAAATCTAACCAAGTCGAAATCAAAAAGGCTATTGATGAGGTGCAATCAAAAATGGGGGCACTAACTGCTAGGATAAATGAGGCAGAAGAGAGAATCAGCAATATAGTAGACCAAATGATGGACAATAAAGAGGCTGAGAAAAAGAGAGATAAACAACTAACTACTGGATCACGAGGGCAGAATTCAAGAGATAAGCGAAACCATAAGACAAAACAACATTAGAATAATTGGGATCCCAGAAGAAGAAGAAAGAGAGAGAGGGGCAGAAGGTATATTGGAGCAAACTATAGCAGAGAACTTCCCTAATGTGGGGAAGGAAACAGTCATCACAATCCAGGCGGCACAGAGAACCCCTCTCAAAATCAATAAAAATAGGTCAACACCCCGACATCTAATAGTAAAACTTACGAGTCTCAGAGACAAAGACAAAATCTTGAAAGCAGCTCGGGAGAAGAGATCTGTAACCTATAATGGCAGAAACATTAGATTGGCAACAGAGCTATCCACAGAGACCTGGCAGGCCAGAAAGGACTGGCATGATATCTTCAGAGCACTAAATAAGAAAAATATGCCGCCCAGAATACTATATCCAGCTAGGCTGTCATTGAAAATAGAAGGAGAGATCAAAAGCTTCCAGGACAAACAAAAACTAAAGGAATTTGCAAACACAAAACCAGACCTACAAGAAACATTGAAAGCAGTCCTCTACGCAAAGAGAGAGCCTAAAAGCAGCATAGACCAGAAAGGAACACAGACAATATACAGTAACAGTCACCTTACAGGCAATACAATGGCACTAAATTCATATCTTTCAATAGTTACCCTGAATGTAAATGGGCTAAATGCCCCAATCAAAAGACACAGGCTATCAGATTGGATTAAAAAACAAGACCCATCGATACGCTTTCTGCAAGAGACTCATTTTATACCCAAAGACACGCCCAGATTGAAAGTGAGGGGGTGAAAAACCATTTCCCATGCTAATGGACACCTAAAGAAAGCTGGGGTGGCAATCCTTATATCAGACAAATTAGATTTTAAACCAAAGACTGTAATAAGAGATGAGGAAGGACACTATATCCTACTTAAAGGGTCTATCCACCAAGAAGATCTAACAATTGTAAGTATCTATGCCCCTAACATGGGAGCAGCCAATTATATGAGGCAATTAATAACAAAAGCAAAGAAACACAATGACAACAATACAATAATAGTGGGGGACTTTAACTCCCCCCTGACTGAAATAGACAGATCATCTAAGCAAAAGATCAACAAAGAAATAAAGACTTTAAATGACACACTGGACCAAATGGACTTAACAGACATATTCAGAACCTTCCATCCCGAAGCAATGGAATACACATTCTTCTCTAGTGCCCATGGAACATTCTCCAGAATAGATCACATCCTAGGTCACAAATCAGGTCTCAACTGGTACCAAAAGACTGGGATCATTCCCTGCATATTTTCAGACCACAATGCTTTGAAACTAGAACTCAATCACAAGAGGAGAGTCGGAAAGAACTCAAATACATGGAGGCTAAAGAGCATCCTACTAAAGAATGAATGGGTCAACCAGGAAATTAAAGAAGAATTTAAAAAATTCATGGAAACCAATGAAAATGAAAACACAACTGTTCAAAATCTCTGATGCAGCAAAGGCAGTCCTAAGAGGAAAGTATATAGCAATACAAGCCTTTCTCAAGAACCAAGAAAAGTCTCAAATACACAACCTAACACTACACCTAACAGAGCTGGAGAAAGAACAGCAAATAAAGCCTAAACCCAGCAGGAGAAGAGAAATAATAAAAATCAGAGCAGAAATCAATGAACTAGAAACCAAAAGAACAGTAGAACAGATCAACGAAACTAGGAGCTGGTTTTTTGAAAGAATTAACAAGATTGATAAACCCCTGGCCAGACTTATCAAAAAGAAAAGAGAAATGACCCAAATCAACAAAATCATGAATGAAAGAGGGGAGATCACAACCAACACCAAAGAAATACAATTATAAGAACATACTATGAGCAACTCTATGCCAGCAAATTAGATAACATGGAAGAAATGGATGCATTGGTAGAGATGTATCAACTACCAAAACTGAACCAGGAAGAAATAGAAAACCTGAACAGACCTATAACCACTAAGGAAATTTGAAGCAGTCATCAAAAATCTCCCAACAAACAAAAGCCCAGGGCCAGATGGCTTTCCAGGGGAATTCTACCAAATATTAAAGAAGAATTAATACCTATTCTCCTGAAACTGTTCCAAAAAAATAGAAATGGAAGGAAAACTTCCAAACTCGTTTTATGAGGCCACCATTACCTTGATCCCAAAACCAGACAAAGACCCCATCAAAAAGGAGAATTACAGACCAATATCCTTGATGAACACGGATGCAAAAATTCTCACCAAAATACTAGCCAATAGGATCCAACAGTACATTAAAGGATTATTCACCACGACCAAGTGGGATTTATCCCTGGGCTGCAAGGTTGGTTCAACATCCCCAAATCAATCAACGTGATACAATACATTAACAAAAGAAAGAACAAGAATCATATGATCCTCTCAACAGATGCAGAAAAAGCATTTGACAAAGTACAGCATCCTTTCTTGATCAAAACTCTTCAGAGTATAGGGATAGAGGGTACATACCTCGATATCATAAAAGCCATCTATGAAAAACATACAGCGAATATCATTCTCAATGGGGAAAAACTGAGAGCTTTCCCCCTGAGGTCAGGAACACGGCAGGGATGTCCACTATCACCACTGCTATTCAACATAGTATTAGAAGCCCTAGCCTCAGCAATCAGACAACAAAAAGAAATCAAAGGCATCCAAATCGGCAAAGAAGAAGTCAAACTCTCACTCTTTGCAGATGATATGATACTTTATGTGGAAAACCCAAAAGACTCCACCCCAAAACTGCTAGAACTCATACAGGAATTCAGTAAAGTGGCAGAATATAAAATCAATGCACAGAAATCAGTGGCATTCCTATACACCAACAATAAGACAAGAGAGAGAGAAATTAAGGAGTCGATCCCATTTACAATTGCACCCAAAACCATAAGATACCTAGGAATAAATCTAACCAAAGAGGCAAAGGATCTGTACTCAGAAAACTATAAAATACTCATGAAAGAAATTGAGGAAGACACAAAGAAATGGAAAAACATCCCATGCTCATGGATTGGAAGAACAAATATTGTGAAGATGTCAATGCTACCTAGAGCAATCTACACATTCAATGCAATCCCCATCAAAATACCATCCACTATTTTCAAAGAAATGGAACAAATAATCCTAAAATTTTTATGGAACAGAAGAGACCCCAAATAGCCAGAGGAATGTTGAAAAAGAAAAGCAAGGCTGGTGGCATCACAATTCCAGACTTCAAGCTCTATTACAAAGCTGTCATCATCAAGACAGTACGGTACTGGCACAAAAACAGACACATCGATCAATGGAACAGAATAGAGAGCCCAGAAATGGACCCTCAACTCTGTCAACTATTCTTTGACAAAGAAGGAAAGAATGTCCAATGGAAAAAAGTCTCTTCAACAAATGGTGGGAAAATTGGACAGCCGCATGCAGAAGAATGAAACTGGACCATTTCCTTACACCACACACAAAAATAGACTCCAAATGGTTGAAAGACCTAAATGTGAGACAGGAGTCCGTCTAAATCCTGAAGGAGAACAACAGGCAGCAACCTCTTCGACCTCAGCCTCAGCAACTTCTTCCTAGAAACTTCGCCAAAGGCAAGGGAAGCAAGGCCAAAAATGAACTATTTGGATTTCATCAAGATAAAAACTTTTGCACAGCAAAAGAAACAGTCAACAAAACCAAAAGACAACCCACAGAATGGGAGAAAATATTTGCAAATGACATATCAGATAAATCTAATATCTATAAAGATATTATCTATAATATCTAATATCTATATCTAATATCTATAAAGAACTTATCAAACTCAACACCCAAAGAACAAGTGATCCAATCAAGAAATGGGCAGAAGACATGAACAGACATTTTTCCAAAGAAGACATCCAAATGGCCAACAGACACATGAAAAAGTGCTCAACATCGCTCGGCATCAGGGAAATCCAAATCAAAACCTCAATGAGATACCACCTCACACCAGTCAGAATGGCTAAAATTAACAAGTCAGGAAACGACAGATTTTGGTGGGGATGTGGAGAAAGGGGAACCCTCCTACACTGTTGGTGGGAATGCAAGCTGGTGCAACCACTCTGGAAAACAGTATGAAAGTTCCTCAAAAAGTTGAAAATAGAGCTACCATATGATCCAGCAATTGCACTACTGGGTATTTACCCCAAAGATACAAATGTAGGGATCCGAAGGGGTATGTGCTCCCCGATGTTTATAGCAGCAATGTCCACAATAGCCAAACCGTGGAAAGAGCCAAAATGTCCATTGACAGATGAATGGATAAAGAAGATGTGGTACACACACACACACACACACACACACACACACACACACACACACACACACACACACACAATGGAATATTATGCAGCCATCAAAAGGAATGAGATCTTGCCATTTGCAACAACGTGGATGGAACTGGAGTGTGTTATGCTGAGTGAAATAAGTCAATCAGAGAAAGACATGTATCATATGACCTCACTGATATGAGGAATTCTTGATCTCAGGAAACAAACTAAGGGTTGCTGGAGTGGGGGTGCGTGGGAGCGATGGTGTGGCTGGGTTATAGACATTGGGGAGGGTATGTGCTATGGTGAGCGCTGTGAATTGTGCAAGACTGTTGAATCACAGATCTGTACCTCTGAAACAAATAATGCAATATATGTTAAGAAAAAAAAAGAAGAAGAAGAAGATAGTAGGAGGGGAAGAATGAAGGGGGGCAAATCGGAGTGGGAGACAAACCATGAGTGACGATGGACTCTGAAAAACAAACTGAGGGTTCTAGAGGTGAGGGGGTGGGGGGGATTGGTTAGCCTGGTGATGGGTAAAAAAAAAAGAATAGAGTATGATTCCATTTATGTGAAAGTCAAAAACATGCAAAAACAAAGCAATGCATTATTTAGTGATATATATGAAGTACATTTACAAAAGCAAAATGAGAGAATGAATAACCCCAAATTCAGAATAGTACAGAGGAGGGAAGAAGGTGATCTGGGAGGATCACACAGGAGACTTTAGAGCATCTGGTGATATTCTAATTCATAAGCAGAGCCAGGGGGTCATGGGCATTTTTTCAACTATTCTTTAAATTACACATATGTTGTATATACTCATATATATTTGCAGTAATTAAAAGAGGAACAATTCCTGTCTTTTTAATAAAAGAATTATTGGATAAAAAAAAGGAAAAAGAAATGCGGTCCCTGACTCCTAATCTGCTTGACAAGCTTAAGGAGAGAAATGTTGACTTAATTCTGTTTTTTAGCCTAAATTTCTAAGGAGACTTACCTTTTCTGAACTTCTTAAGTGTGAGGAGTAGATATTTTCAAATATAGTTGTAATGCCTGGTATTTAACTACTGTACATTGCCCTAAAGCTACTGTGCTCAGGGTAGATTGTGAGCCCCTAGAGAACAGACTCTTAGTCATCTTTGATTGTTCAATATCTAGTACAAGTTCTCAGGCAACATGTTTTCTTTATGAATAAATTCTTCAGAACCAAAGAATGGTATAGAAAATATATTACTTGTTCTTCAGAATCAATCCATAACATAGAACATACATGACAGTCCAAAACGCACCCATACCTTAAAAATACAAGACAGGCAGAGTATTTCTTTGATAGTCTCGTAAGGGATTTGAGAAATCCTTAAAAATTTCCCCTGCAATTAAAGCCCTGCCTTACTTGTTAAGAAACACCTGACTCTCCCTTTTTTATTCCTTTTATAAGAAGAAACTTCTCAGGGGCTCTCTCAGATGCTTGTCTTCCCTTATGGGTGATGAAAGTAAGAGTAGGGATTTTAGGCAGCAGAATTGGAGCTCGTTAGGTTATATCTCATAGAATCATGGAACTCAGACATAGGAAGGTTCTAGAGAGATCAAAAAGCAAGGAAAAAACTCCAGACACCAAAAATCTAGTCTGGTCTACCATGAGAGTTGTGGGGCCTTGAATCATTGGGAGCAACAATAGGGATTTCTTTCTTTCTTTTCCCACCAACACTGAAAGTAGCTTTTTTTTTTTTTTTGATAGTTTCCACTTTGGTAGAGTTGGAGATCTTTAATGTGTACAAGGCCAAATGTGTAAATTATCAATAAGGATTATGAATTGCTTTAGTTCAGAAAAACTTGGCAGCTTACGGAGGATACAATCTAAAGGAGTGGCAAGCTGACTGTTTACTTCCTTCTCCTCCTGACCTTTCTAACATCCCGAAACACTCCATTCTTCATTACTCTGCAGGACTGGACATGTTGTTGGCCATCTGTTTGGAAAACAATCCTCTTGTGGTTGAACCTAATTCATGTAGCACATGGAATTCAGCATGCAAGATCTGCGAATTTGCTCCCATATTCAGATAATGACTTACCTAGCTAGATCTAGGCACATCACGTAATAGATTTAATTTTTCAGTTGACACTCACTTATTAAACAAACAAACAATAGCAGTTGTTAAAATAAACAAGAGTCTTTTGGCTTAAAGGCAATACCTAAATAACTTTTTTTTAAATTTTACATATAGTATATGCAGAGTTCTAATATTATATTTGCTCTAATTTTAAGCATTGTTAATAAGAATATAAGCAAAGATTAATTAAGTCTATCTTAGCATTTGACATCTTCAAAATGAAGGTAGCAAAGTAAGATATGGTTAAATGAATTTTGATAGCATTAGATTTATAGGTCTTTGGACCGTATGTATATTTATTTATAAATAGGGGCATATGCTTACAAAACTTTCAAAGACACCTTATGTCTTATTGTGAAGGACTGTATTTCTGTTTCTCTCCTTCCTACACCTAACCCCTGTCATTTATATATATTCAGAAAGGATGCTCAAACTCCAGCTAGTGAGATGCACTTTAGGATAAATGATAAGCAGTCCTACCTTTGCCTTTCACATACAATTCGTGAAGGTCAAATAAATAGTGTTTGCTTAATAACTTACTGACAGCGTTTTTGCAAATGTTAACTGACCAAGGGGATTTAGTCTGTTTCATTTTGTTTTACAGACTTGGCATTTAATTTTGCTTCAATTCCCGGGCTCTTTGGAATGTCAGAGCTGTGAGCGTAGCCTCATTATAGATCTGAGTTGGGTCCTACTAGAGAAAGTCATTGACTATTGCAAGGGCTCAGCTGAAAGACCCACATGGCAGGAGTAAGAGGGAATGTTTTAGCCGTAAACAGGTCTCATAAAGGAAGAAACTGTGTGTGTGTGTGTGTGTGTGTGTGTGTGCGCGCTGGAGCCCAGTTACATTTGAGAAAATTAGACATGTCTGCCCAAAGAGGATGGCAGAGGGTTGAAAGAATAAAGTATGATGACACTACTTAAAATTATAGACGTAAATTGATCCAGATGTTTTTCCATGCATTTGTTCATTTATCATTTATGTGTGCAGCATTTACAGTTGATTCCGATTTATTTAATTTATTTCAAGAGTCTTTCCTCTACCCAACAAGGTATTTATGGGTTAATTCAAAATGAGTACTCAATAGGTTTTCCATTTCTAAAAGATTTAGCTTTTCCAACTTCATTGCTATCTTCCTCTGGTTGCCTGCTTTCTTTAATCCTTGTCCATTTCTTCACCCTTGCCCTGCCTTAGCTCTTCCCCCCCCCCTTTTTTTTATTCTCTGATTAGTTACCCAGCTCTAAATTTCTGTCTCTGTTGTCCCTGCATCTGGATTTCAGATCATCACATTGGGAAAAATAATTCCAGTAACCACTTCCTTCACCTTGCCGAGCATCACACCTATTCTTGTGTACTGCTTTTACTGATAAGTCCTGATGGAGAGAGCTTGGCACTGAAAGGGACATTGGACTTGGGTGACTGAGGCACAATTTGCAAACTAATCCACATCACTGAGTTCAGAATAATTTTTTTTCTGAAACCAAATACAGATTTATTTTTGATGAAGAATCTTGTGTCCTTGTGCTAATTATGTCCTACTCCACGTTCTGAAACTTCATCTTTCTTCCTGTTGGACACACACACACACACACACACACACACACACACACACATATGGTCCTAGATTTTTGCTTGAGAATCAAAAGCCTTTACATATGAGATCAACTCAAGATTATTAGATGTATTTCTGTGGAATGTTATGTTTTATGTGGGCATAAGGATTTTATTCTGGGAACCTCAGTGATAGGAAAGATTAAAAAATTTAGAAAATCAAAGAAATACAAAATTTTGTTTTAATTCAGCAAGTATAAATAGAGTATGTTGATGATTATTGAAAGAATCACAAAACTAAAAAGACTTACTCTGACTTCCAGAAGCTCAGAACTCAGTGGGAGAGATGCCCAAATACATAAATGTTGGTCAGGCTATAAAGTGTTGCAAAAGAAAAATAAACAAAAATATCTACCATGAGGGCACATGATGTGATGAGCACTGGGTGTTATATATAACTAATAAATCATCGAACACTACATCTGAAACTAATGATGTACTATAAGTTGGCTAATTGAATTAAAAAAAGATATCTACCATGATAATATACAGTAAGAAGAGATCAACTTTACCCAAGAGGATTTGAAAAGCTTATCAGAAAATAATGGAATAAATATGCTTATATTGTAGGCATAGGAAACATTTTGAGAAAAGAAGCTGATGATTTGCCTCCTTCATTTATTCATGAAACCTTGATTAATAACCTAATGCTAATTGGTGTTAGAGAAATAGAAGGCAAGTCTCTGCCATAAGGAGCGCCCAACTTGGTTAGGAGGGGGTATCTGCTTTTTGAGAACAACTCCTCAGGTGGTTCTGATGATCAAACAGTTTTAAAAGTCAATCACCTCTGAAATAATGAAACCTGCATCTAGAAGGAGGAAGAGGAGTTAGGTAAGTGGTGAAGAAAGGGGAAGAGCAGGGATCTTCCAGACAGAGGAAAAGGCTTTGTCCAGATGCCAGAGGGTGTTACTGGATCAAAGGAACTAGATGCATGTTAAAGGGGTCATAAGTCGGTGGAGCTAGAGAAGTAGACAAGGGTCAGATTGGAAAGATTGAAAGAATTATCACTCCTAGGCCCCATTTTTGGCCTTATCACTTTCAGTTAGTTTCATCCCTGTAAATCAGTTTGGCTTAGTGGAACTTGGTTGAACCGATTTAGTTGATCTTTGCCAAAAAATAAAATAAAGCAAACAAAAAAAATAAACAAAACACTGTCCACCAATGTTTTGATCATCTTTTTAAATCTCTTTACATATGCAAGAACATCACTTAATAGTTTGCATTTGAGGTATGCCATTAACAACAGTGATACACTCTGATTTCTCTGTGTGTTCTAATCAGTGATCTTTAATTACAAAAAAAAATCCGATAAAATTTAACTTTCAGGCATTTGCTGTAGCAAGGTGTGTGTGCAATGCTGCAGGTGGTAAGAGGATTAGAAGGTGCCCCCTATACTCTTATGAATCCTACAGGCATGGTGGAAAGCAAAAAATGGAAGAGGTTGGGGTCCTATCTGTCTCATTAGCAGTTGTGTCACCTTGGGTAAGATACTTTCCTGGAGTCTCATTTTCTTCATCTGTAAAATGAGATGGCTAAAAAGATTATCTCCAAGATAGTCTTCTGGTTTTAATCATGGGTTTCCAGTGATCTAGTAGGAAAATACACGGTGCTTATATAAGATAGAAGTCTATATTACACAGTGGTATTAGCACGGTGTTTTCTGGAGTCAGTCTGACCTGGGATCCTGGCTCCATTATCTACTAGTTGTAAAAACAAGGATAGGTTAAAATATCACTCTAGTCACCTGTTTCCTCATCCATAATATGTGTGTTTATAATAGCAATGGCCTCTTCTGATCATTGGGAAAATGAAAAGACATGATATTTGAAAAGCAATGAGCTCAGTCTGTGTCATGTAATAAGCCCTCAAAAAATGTTTGCAATGATAATAATAATTATTATCATTATATATAATATGTATTGTTATTATAAGCCAAGAGTTAATATTAATTCAGAGAAGAGAGTACATACAAATAGAGGCCTCACAGTGTACTCAAAAGAAGATAACATTTGAGAAGTTCCTTGAAGATAGAAGAGGATTGCAGTGGGTAGGTTTGTGAGAGAGAGGGAAGAGGCCAGAGTGGCAGGAGAAAGTCTTTCTAAAGGAGGGTAGAACTTGGCAATGTTTCTATATATGTGTAAAACAAGACACATAGTCCAAGAGAGCCTTCCACCTTTCATGAGTGATGTCACTCAATTTCACTCCTGAGGGCAGATTGGTTGAAACTATTTCACTGATAAATTCAAATGAGTGAAGTGACTTGCTTCATAGTTTCAGTAGAGAGCTTTTGTAGTACCAAGATGCTAATCCAAACGTTATGAATGCCAGGTCCTGTGATTCTATCCTATTCAATCTTACATTGATCTGACATCTGAATCCTGCTTTAGGATTTTATGGAGTCAGAATTTTGGACAGGTATCAGGTGGAGTAGAAGCCTACCCCTGAATATTTGCCAGATGTGAGTGGGCCTTGAGCTCCTCAGAAGGACTTCCATTTCCCTGACTCATCTATGTTGGCTTTCGTAGTTTCCATTGGACACCTGCCTGTGTTCCATTTTGATTGTCTGAGATCCAAACTCGGATTCTACCACTTTCTAGTTCTGTCAGTTTGGTTAAGTCACTTGACAAATGGTCCTCATTTTCCTCATCTGCAAAATGGTGATGCGATGCCTTTCTAATTACGTCTTAAATAAAAAATGAAATAATGTAATTGAAAATGTTCATGAAATCCAGGTAAATATAACTAAGGTAAGTTGATAGAGAGTTCTTTCCATTAATTCTTTAAAATGGTAATAGAACTTTTATTCATGTTATCAAGGACCTAGAGGTAGGAGAAAAAGCATAAGATAAAGAAACAGAGTGCTCTGCTATATCCATAGTTTAGTATATGTTTTGGGCAGTAGAGAAAAAATAAAGCTGGAGTGGCAGGTTATAGTCACCTTGTGGAACATATTCAATTCCAGATTGAGGAGCATGGATTAACTTGCTATTTGTTGAGTTACTGAAGGTTTTAGACAAGAAAGCAAAAGTTATCAAGTAGCAGAGAGACCAGGTAGCATCCCTTATTACTGCTACCTGTAAACTCAATTCCTATCTGTCCTAATCCTTAGCCTTTAACCAGAGTGGAGAGAAAACAAGAATGAAAGGCAAAATGGTGAGAAAACGTTAGTAATGGCAAACTGAATGTGATTGAGTCAATTGGAAAAAGTTCAGCTTGTGAGATCAAGCCTGATTCTGATAGATTTACTTAACACTAATTTAACACTGAACATAAGGATATATATGCAGGGGTGTAGGCCATTCAGGAGAAAAGTTTCATGTTGGGATGGCTTTTTGAGTTACGTGTTAACTTCTAAGCAGTAAAATGCTAACCTTTGATACCAGGTTTATTCTATTCACCCAAAGTACCCTTGAAGGTTGAATTGTACTGTATCATGATGAAGTCTTGTTTTTCCAGGTGAAATAAGTTACAGAATGAGTAGTGATGTATGCACTGCTGCTGAACTGAGGTGTGAGTTTTGATGAATGATTCACCGAGTTATCTCTGAGACTTAAGTAAGACTCACATTCTATGTAAGGTAAGAGATAAATGAAGAGCATAAAATTTCCAGGACTTCCTGCTCTCCCAAGCATTCTCCAAATTGGAGAGTTCAAGTATCCCATCATGAACTTATTCATGAACTCTCTACCAATGGTAGTCCTTCCTCTATCTGAATATCTTCAAATATCTTCAACGTCAAGAAACCCAACAGAAGAGACTTCTTTTCAGTCATTTCTAATTGTTGGAAATTTTTCCCTTAACTGAATCCAATTCTGCCTTTCTATACTTTTAAATACTTTCTACATTCTCTGAAGCCTTCCAGAAAGATCATTTCTTTCCCATACGGCTCTCCTCTTATTATTCAAAACCCACTATCATGTTTACTGTCTCCTTTATTTAGATTTAAAATGCCCTCTTCACCTTAACGTTCTGCGGCCATATCTAATATGAGATGCCTATGAATCTCCTCACTAACTACACTAACTGGAAGCTTCTCCTCTAGATGGGCTCTAGTTTATCTTAAATGGTGGTACTCAGAACTAAACACACCAAATCCAAGCATGACCTAGCCAGGATGAATAGTAGAATTCAGTCTAACATCACATAAGCTTGTACAATGGGCTTTTCAATTGGATACATTTTAGTCTTAGTTTCAACTGAGGTCACTAGATGATAAGTACCCACAGTCCACAATGAGACCAGAGACCCCAGGCAGACATTGCAAAAGAGGTGTCTTAGAACCTGTGTCACAACTCTTAGGGACCCAGCTATCTCAGCCCTGTCTGCCTACCTTCCAACTCCCGCCACCATACCGGGCGAACTGCAAGAAAGGAGATAAATTATTAGGAGACATTTTTGAAGACAGCTGGTGGTATGTGTTGAGTCCCACTTCCCTGTCACCATGGAGAAGGGTGAGAGTTCCCACACCTCACTGTATGCCTAGGGAAAAGGGTTTCGACTCATCTACTCTGATATCATAATTCATTGATTGCTTCTTATTTTCCAGGCACTGTATTAAGACCTTGAAAAATGTTATTTATTTCTCATAGCCATCTTAGACAAAATGTATAATTCTTATTTTATTGAGCAAGCAATTAAGTAGCTTTCCCAGGAGCTCACATGTGTTAAGTAGCTTAGCCTGCACTCGAGTTTGCCTGACTCTGAGGTCCAAGCTTTCAACCACTGATTTATTTTTCTATTAGTTATAGTCAGCATGGCCTTTGACCATAGCAACTGATTTTACTGTGCAGGTTTTTCCAGTGAGCACTGGGCAGTTAAATAATGAGTGAGAAGATTATTCATAAGTTGTGGAGTAAATCAACTATTCCTTCTAAGGACTTGTATTATTATAAAGAACATAGATAGAAGGGACAGTTTGTGACACTAACAGAAACAACGGAGTTAACGTGAAAACCACTTGCTGTCTTTCTCAACGGAAAATGCAGAGCTGCTTCTACCTAGAGGCCAACAGGAGAACTGCAGTCTTTCCTCTTGTACAGTGAACTCCTTTCACAGACCAGCAGTCCAGCCGCTAGGTTAAGGATGCCACTCACCTCCTCACCAGGTGGCTCTAAAGCTTCAGCCAGGAGCAGTGTGGGTCCAAGGGAACACAGTGTATATGAATGGACCAAAATGTCTTGGGGATCATGCAGAACAGAGAGCTCTGGAGCTGCAAAGATAATAGCACACCTTCTACCAGTCTAGGATTGATCCTGGGGGACCCTGGATGGTTCAGAAAGACCAAGTCCAACCTTACTTCCTCTTCTGTGAAATGTGGGAGCTGAGAGGATTCAATCCAATTTAGCTGATATTTGTTAAGACTTCCTGCATGCCAGGCAGAATTTTCAGCACTTGAGATCCACTGGTGAACAAAACAAAGCTGTCCCCATGAAGCTCAGATGAGATAATGCATTTGAAAATATTTTGTAAACACTGCTGTGCCACATGCACAGGAATAATTGTCCTTTGTGTTTCTACTACATTGGGACGCCCTGTTCGTTTCAAACTAACGTGCCTAGGCACTGGTTTTGGAAGTGCAACTATAACTTAAGGCTGAATTCAGAGTTACCTGAATGGAGTTGTTCACTTCACACCATGAGCCTGGCTCTGGGCCACTCACTTTTCACATTTCATAGCTTTATTGAGACTTTTTCAGTTTTAATTGTCTACAGTAGGTACAATTCTGATGATCATGATCATATCAAACTCTCCTATTATTAGCAGATAGTAAGTTGGCCGCATGCCTTAGACACACACACACACACACACACACAGAACACACGATATTGTACACTCCTGCATGCAAACTTAGAGGAAATACACATTCCTTTTATTAAAAACAATTATGTACAATAAGTCTGGAATTTGTTAAGCTACCAATGATTTAGATAAACCTGAGAAGGCTCAAAATGGCAAGTAACACTGTTTCCATACTGCTCATTCAATGAAACTGTTAATCACAAAGAAATCTAGTTCAACTATATTAAAATCACAGATAATATAAAAATAAACATTTTTGCAAAAACACTAAACATACTAGAATTCAAAGTCACAAGTTTTGATATATAACATATATTCCTCTTCGTATTAATTTGTAATGATGTGTATAATACAATTTATGACATAATAAAAATTGTAACAGAGTTCAGCAGCCAAATCATTTACAGTTATCACTATAAAACTTGAAATTAAAGTTTCCAACTGAACAACAAGCACATTAAAATAGCAGTGTTGAGCTTGCTGGTAGCGTGTTACTTAGAAACTCCATCTCAAAGAACTCAAGATTATATCTTTCACCTTAAGAAGAAACACAACACAAAAATGTAAGCAGAACTGAGGACAGTAAGGGATTGTACAAGCTGCCTCTTTCTACCCACCCCAGTTTTTCCTTAAATTCTAATCTATCTACAATGCCCATCCCTCCAGACTTCTAAAATGTAATGGATCTACTTTGAATTTAGGACAACCTTTCACATTGGAATTGGAAGTTTCAACCGTATTTGGGGGCACAATTCTAAAGGTCTTGAAAAGACAATATAAACTTTTCTATGTCATATAAAATATAGACAATACAGACCTAGTCTGGCAAAGATATTTTGTATTTACTATTGAGCTTATGAAGATCGGGACCAGGTCTTCCATCTTCCACGTTTTTTGTGTCCCCAGAACCTAGCCTAGGACTGAAGTCAGAGTAGTCTGTCCATAAATGTGTACTGCACAGAATGGAATTAAACCGGGATTGAGTTGATAAAGCTAATTATGGGAGTCTAGAGCATGGGCAGAGAGCTAGAGGGATTTGTCGGTATAGGCTTGTGAGTGATTTGTTCTGCTTCTACACCCTCCATCTTCACAGCTGCCTGCACATTGAAATCTTCCTTAGAAATGCACACACATTCCACCATGAAGTCCTTCCTACTCTATGAAGTGTGGCTCTTCCTCTCTTGGATCCCCTTTCTTTTATGGCTTCACCCTCAGAAATAACATGGAAACCTGATTTGTCTTATGTTATTCTCTAAAAGTAACAAACTTTTGATTCTGGAACAGTTCTATAGTTGCAGGAATAGTACCTCCACCTTTAATCATTAACAATGTCCAGTACAACTTGGGGAATTAATAAATTAAGTTACAGTCTATACTTTTCCTGTGGAAGAATCTCTGATTTCCCAAGATACATGTGTGCATGTGTGTTTGTATGTAGATCATACAATGTGCTCAGTGTTTTCTCCCTCTCTTTGTCCTCTCCATTAAGTCCTGATAACTTGGATCTCATTGGTATTGGTACTCATGAGGGAAATGATGGCACCAAAGATACGATTCTGACATCTCCCTGCCCACACCTTTGTGATCTATAGTGTTTGACTCCGAAAAATAGTATGCTGGTTTTAATCCTGATTTTTCTTCTGTTCTTCTTAGTCTCTCAAAGCACAGTCATCTATTTCAGAATCAGAATTTTATACAAGACATTTATAACATGTGAACACCTGGCACCCCATGCCCAGTTTCCTGAATTCAAATCTTTGAAGGTGGAGCTCCCACTTCTGCAGTTCTAACAAGTGGCTTTGGAAATGGTAGGGCGCAATGAAGTTTTAGACCCATTGCCCTGGGTGCACTGTTAGCAGGACAAGTTCATTGTGAAAGGTCTTCTGGATGGAAAGCTAGCTGCTAAGTCCAGAACTTTTCCTGTAATGGGTTGTGTGCTTTTGGAATGGGTTTCCTCTCCCAGATCAATAGAGCATGAATGTTTTAGATTTAGGGCACAGAGAAAGATTTGTGACTCACCAAAGTAGCATGTGCATGGTAGCTGCCATAGGTAATTCCATTCTTTGAAAATGGGCACTTTAAAAAACAAGCATTATTTTTCCCAATTTTTAAGTAAAATAAGTCAATAAAATAAGTAAAATTGAAAGCATCTCTAAAGCACCTTACAAATTAATGATTACCGTTAACATATATATCCTTGTTTATGGTGACAGTTGGTTTATAGTCCACATATGGTTTTACATCAACTTTTACATTTAAGTTTACTTTTAAGTTTACATTTATATATTTGAACACAAGTGAATTAAAATGAGAAAATAATGAATTTAATTATAAAAGCTTATTGTTTTAATATACACTCAAAATATATTGTATCAATACTGATTTTAGCCTTTTACCTTAAATAGTATAACCCAATCATTTTTAAGTTGGAAAAAAAAAAAGGAATCCTTCCTTGAGCTGTTCCTAAAATAACTATCTTAGTGGCTGATTCTTCCCAAAGTAATGACCTATTTGTAATTCTTCTCCTGTTCCTCACCAACCCCTTCTTTTTCTATCTCCCTCTCTCTCGGATTAAGAAACATGCAAAATAGTTTTTATTATTATCACTTAAATTTTGTGTTTTAGTTTAGAGACATGTATCTGATGATGATAAAATGGTGTATGTATGCTCTTTTAAGTATTTTTAAAAGACTTCTGGTTATGGAATATTTATGCCCAATAAGACCACCTGCTCAGGTATAGGTGAAACTGCAGTTGCCCGCACTATATCAAAAACTTTTTAAAGAATCCTTTTTCCTAATATAAACAGGATTGTTTTTTACAGGCATTCACACAGTGGTCCATGGGAGAAAAGTAATCTTATAGGGAATTCTTGGTCATGTTGATGTTTACCATTTAGCTACTTTGGTCAGATACTCCTCTAAATGATATACAGACACAGTATCGTTTAATGCTCACAAGCATCTCATGAAGATGGCACTCATACCTCCAATATTACCGAAACTACAACCCAAGTGCCCTCAACCTCTAAGCTTCAGAGCCAGGATTTCAGCACAGAGCTGGCTGGATGAAAATGCGCAAGTCCTCCCTCCCGCCCTGTGGTGCCCAGAGGTTAGGAGCTGTGGCTCCACCTGGGGCCAGGCGCTAGAACCCCTTCAAGGGGCTGCTCTGCCCAGCACCGTGGAATGCAAACTCCCTGGAGCTAGCACTTGTTTGGCATAGTTGCACCGGTGGCCTGTCTGTCTAAGGTAGTCAACGCATATTAAAATAGTCCTCATAATAAAATAGCACGCAGTCAACCGTGTAGCCTCCTTACGGAGGTGGGGAGGAGAATAGCTCACTTTCCCTGGAGGGCCTGAGAAAGATCAGCTTACAGGCGTCAGCATGGGGTGTGACCCTTCTTCTTTCTCTCCATCTTGGCCCTGGCACGTGCCTCGGGTGACCATCATCTGACATCAGCCCACAGTCCGGGCAGAAAACGTTACCAGGTCTCCTTTTCTCTCCCACCCAAGACACACTCAGCCTTTTCACTGACCTGGCTTCTGATTGGAGGCTGGGTGCTTTGGATAGTGACCTCCAGGACCCCTCTGTGGGTCACAGCCTGTTCGCATTACTCTGACCACAACTTAAGACGTCTGCAGTGGGCTGTGAGGAAAAGTAAAAGCCTGGTGTTTTCCCATCCCCAGGTAACAGAAGCTCGGAAGCCTGACAACGTTCCAGCCACCTGAGTGGGCCCAGGGCAGGCAGCTGCCCATGTGTCCCTTCCAGACAGGCTGCTCGCTAAAATGAGGGATCTTCTTCAGTACGTCGCCTGCTTCTTTGCCTTTTTCTCTACTGGGTTCTTGGTTGTGGCCACCTGGACAGACTGTTGGATGGTGAATGCTGACGATTCCCTGGAGGTAAGAAGTCAGCACCTTCTTTTTCTGACCCAAGCCTGTCCGAATTTTCTCTCAGTCCCACTGTCTCAGGACACTTACCAGGACTAATGAAAGAAATAATAGCCAACATGGACGGACTTACTCCTTACTTACTACTTGCTGAGTCTTACCTTATTAGCTCATTTAATCATCACAGCTAATCTATGAGGTAGGTGGTGTTGTTATCCCATTTTATAGATGAGGTAACTGAATAACCCCTCTTTTTTCAGCAGGATGAATTCACACAAAGGTAATCACATAACTCCTGTCACTGAGCCCTCCGGAAACTCACCTCTTCCTCCGCTGCCGATGCTAAATTGAATAACATTCCAGTGACACACTTTCTGACAACCAAACACTTTCTAATCTTGATTATGAGTAGCACGAGAGCCTCTCTTAAGAAGTGATAATGTAAGAAATCGAGTAATCAAACAAGGTATATCAAACTTACCCAATTACTATGCAAGAGAAAAAATGTTATTTTAAGGAGTTTCCAAGTAGGAACAACTACTCTGAGGGAAAGCAAGTCTTTCCAGTGGGTCCTGAAGTACCAGGGACAGATAAGGATTTACAAAACCCTCTCAAAAATAAGCTGCTCTTGGAAGCCAACTGCTATGTAAGAAATGAGTTTGAAGCATTTTATTTTTCTTACTAGAGAAGCTCAGAAAGAAGCAATTTTGAAGTTTATAATAATTTCCTGTGGCTAGAGGAATCTGAGAAAGGTAGAACTGAGTAAAAATCTAATCTTCAAGATCAGATACTATTCATTAGTAAGGCTTCAGAAAGCATGGGTAAGAAAAAGAAACAATATATCAGGAACTCAAAGACTATATAGCAACCCAATCTGCTCTCTTATGTACATCCTGAGGGGAACAATTTGTTCTAACAAATGCTATAATGTCACCTCTATGAAGTTTAGGAAAGATACCCAAGAGCTACTTTATATATTTTCCCCTAATTTTATTTATTAGACTCCCAAGTTGGAGTTAGAAACGGAAAGTAATAATCTTTCTATTTTGATGTGTATTATTTTTGCATTTATTATTATTATTTTTTGCTTTTAATTTTCCTCTGGCTTCTACATGGCATTTCAAAACCAACAGAGTTATTTATAAATGCTTCTTTAGAGCCAGAAATTTATGTTTCTGAAAATTGTGATAGAATTGAATCACTGCAAAGGATGTCTGCTATATGCGAGTCCAGTGATGTATTTTATCTGGCTGTGCATATAAGTGGTGAAGGAGACACAGAACGCCCTTTGAACAGTGCTCAGAGAAAAGCACAGATAAAAAAGTCTTCTGCCATTAGCCCTGCAACGTGGATTGCCAGTAGCAGGAGATTAATTTAGAAATATGTTGAACTAGAGCACACTCAAAAGTCATTTTTTACAAATATGCAAAACCTCATCTAAAAGCACTGTTAAAATATTTTCTAAAACAATTTGAAAATCTTTCTGCCCAAGCTGACAGCATTACTAACTTCACTCGATAAGAAATGGAAGTTTAGAAAGGGTCAGACCTTGCTGAGAGAGATTGAGAGTCCTGGCATTTAAAACGCCTTCTTGCTTTGATTACAGTATTCAACCACTTTGCCACCTGCTCTGTGCAAGAGCACTGCTAGTTAAAATGAATGGAATGAGCAGCCCAGGTTGCTCACCTCGAGTAAATCCTTGCTAACCTTGGACAAGAGTTAGTATTTCTTAGCTTCTTTCCTATTTCTCATACTTAAAATGTATCACACAAACATATCCCAAGAAGCCTCCACATTAGAACAAAAACCCTGAAATAAATTAGGCCTCTTCTCTCCTACAATCTCTTTATTTATCAATATTTTTTAAAGGGACATGGATCTCTTGTACTAATTGCTCCCCCAATTGGCCAGTATATAAAGGCATACAATTATCCACAGATTTGGGGGTTTTGATAATCACTGTCTCAACTCTAGTGTTCTCTCTCCTTGCTTCCTTCCTATGGATGTATTATCTTTGGTTCCTATTAACAGCTCACTTTAAACAACTATTGGACAAAAGTTGACACAACAAAAGTGCTTTAAAAAAAACCCTACCTGTGGAGTATTTAAACACAAAGGAGTATTATGAATTTTTAGCTTCGTTAGCTTTGTTAACCTTCTAGGGTGATGTAGGCATCAGAGTTGGAAAATAGATTCTACAGTTCCATTCAACATAACGAATACGAAATGTATGACATATAAAAAGTACTACGCTAGTCCTACTAGGGGAGGCAGAGATAAAACGAGAGTGGGTCCTGCCTTCCAGGAGCAGACATTTAGTGAGGAAAAAAGATATACACGAAACTATAATGAAAGGCATAGGCCAGTTCATATTTGAGAAAGAAATGAACAATATACCATTGGAGCAAAGAAGATAGAATTATTATGAACTGTTGGGGACGTTGAAGCAGGTCTCAGGGAGGAAAAGGCATTTGAGCAAATCCTCCAAAAGATGCAAAGGATTTCAAAAGGTAGAAACGGCAGCAGGGGACTTGCAGACCAGAGGACACATGGCAAAAGTAAAGAATGAGCAAAAGCTCAGGGCTTGTTAGAGGATTTTTAAGGTGAATAACCAGGGCCAGCCATGAGGCAGAAAGAGCTCAAATATTCTTTTGTCTTACTACAGAATACTCAAAATAGTATAAAATATTACTTTGCCTTACTCAGGCCTCCCTTGAAGAGGGAAGTTCTTTGCATGAATTAAAAATGTTAGGAAAAAAAGAAATGGGCCCAGGAATAGCACTGTGCGCAGCCCCGACCCGGGGACAGCGGCCCAGAGGCCCCGGCCTGCTCCTTCACTGCTGATTTTCCTGTTTCTCCGGGAAGACCACATGGTGGACAGAACTTGGGCTTTAAGATTATTCCAGCCTGTGTTCTCCTTCACTACTGATTTTCCTGTATCTCCGGGAAGACCACATGGTGGACAGAACTTGGGCTTTAAGATTATTCCAGCCTGTGTTTGCGACTTACCTGTCGTCTATTGAACAAGACCCGGCTCAGTCTTCAGCTCAGTTTCTTTAATTATAAGAGGAAGTAAACTGCATTGTTTCAAAGTCCTTCCTCAGTCTTCACATTCTTTAATAACACCAGGACTCCTTGACTATGACTGGTCTGCAATCCCAGAGATGTAGCCCGTCACTAAAGGACCGATGGTGTCTGCAGCCTCCCCCCGAAATTTCCATTAGGAATCCAGTGCGAACATTCTCCATTTCTCTGTAACTTCATATGCCCGTCCTTCCTGTCTCCCATCCTCCTTGTCTCCTTATTTATTTCTTCTTTCTGTCCTTACTTATTCTTTTTCTCTCCACTCATTTTTCCTTCATCTCTGTTTCCTTCCCCTTCTCTCTCCTTTTTTTTTTTTTCTTTTCTTTCTATCTCCCTTCATTCTACAAATACTGATTGATACCTCTGTGCACCCGGTGCTGCGGTGGGTACAGGTTAGGAAGGAAGATGCAACCTGGATCTACCTTAGGTTACTCCCAGCATGCGGGCAGAGACAGACGAACAGAGAACTACAGTATGTTGTCACAAGTGCCATCATAACAAAGAACTCCCAGTGGCCAGCTCGCCCAATCTCAGATAATGAGTAAAGGCAATCCAGAAGAAGAAATACCTAAACTAGGACTTGAAGAATAGGTGGGTGAGGGAGAAGTGGAGAGTATCCCAAGCACAGGAAAGAGTATGGGCAAAGATCCAGGTAAGAGCAATATTTGTGGCTTTAGACTGTCTCAGCATGGTAAGAATTTCCAGTATAGGAGGGAGTATATAGGAGCTTGGTCATCAAAGGCTTTGGTTCACGTAAAATTTAGATCTTTTGCAGTAGAGAAAGGTGCTTCACTGAAAACAAACAAATGCATGTGTTTCACAAAGATCGATTATTCTAGCTGCTTGTGGGGAATGGTGAGAATGGGTAAATGAAGTGTAGGGAGACTAATTGAGAGGTCTTTGCCATAGAACAGAAGGGAAGCGATGGTGGTCTGGACTATTGAGGCAGCAAGCATAGCGAGATGTGTGAAGATATGGGAAGCTCTAAAGAACTACAATCAATAGGATTGATAGTTGCATGTGGGGAAAGAAGCTGATTTGGGGGAGAAGTCAAGGGTGAAATCCCCTTTACTGCTTTTAGGCAATTAGAGGAATGGTAACGTTACTCACCAAGTAATTAAATGGAAGAGAGCTAATGTCTATAAAGAAGTCATCAAGCAGCAATGTCCCTGGACCATCCCACTGTTTTTTCCTCATTTAGATTATGATATAGCACCTCAAGGGGTCAGGAAAGAACGCTTTACAGTGAGGAAGTTCACAGGTTGGACTTGATGTTCGAGGACCTGAGATTAAATCCCACACTGCCAGGCAATACCTGTATACATTTAAATTGCAGACATTTAAATTGCTATAAAGCATATTTCCTCCTCTGTAAAAGAATAATAATATGCACATCATAAGTGTCCTGTGAGGATTAAATGAGCTTGTGTATCTAAAGCATTTACCACAATACCGGGCAAATACAAATCAGTCAATAAACAAGAGATATATTATTGTCTATTTGCAGTTTATTGTGTTGTTTTTGTTCTGGAGCAGGAGATGACATTTTGTATAACGTTCACTGAAGGGAGAGATATGAGATTTAAGTTCTATTCCTGTTTTTGCTATTGATTCTCTTGGAGAAATTTTGTTTACTTCTCTGAGCTGTGGTTTGCCCATTTTTATACTTAATGACTGCTCCCTTTTTGTCTTACCAGGGAAGAAGGAAGACAATAGAGACAAAATAGCATAAGTTACCCATTGTATACATTTTAAAAAGAAAAATAAATTGTGAATTAATAATATTGTTAATATGTTGACTAATTTAGAAGATATGTAATTCTTCATTATCCACACTGAAATAAGAAAGTTTTTTCACAAAGTTACTGGTCTTTCAATTATCAGGAGGAAAGAATGTTTTCACAAGATTAATCCGTTTTCAGTTAACCTTGTGTTAATTATTTACTGAGAACTTGCTATATACCAAGCACTATTATGATTAAAATTTTATTACTTCAAATGAAAGTTTCTAATATTTGGATTTATTTTACCCCCATAACCAGCTTCTCCCCTGGGATTTCTAATTACATTAATGACGCTACATTGTTTCAGACATAAAATAAATATTAAAATTATACCTAGCATCTACTCTGATTTTTTATATACTAGTTCTATTTTCAACTCATTGTGAACTCCTTCAGCAGCCCCTGGCGGCTGCAAATATTCTCTCGTTCATCTCATGATCTCCTACCGCACCCTAGCACCAACTTCCAAATCATGGGAACTTGTGATTCACATGAATTGATTGGGCACATATTAAGATACTTGGCATATTTATGAAAAGAATGAGTAAATGAATGAAATATAATGTGAAGTGATCTTTGGAAATCACACACTGAACCATGAATGAGAAGTATCTCTGTAGGGAGACCACCACCTTTACCCCAGCAAGATTTTTTATCTTACTACAATTTAAACTTTTTTCAAGATATGGGTTTGGTTCCTCTTTTTAATAAGATAGGAATAAAAATCTAATTCCCTGGGAGGTATAATAAGGTTGGTGAAGAGTGCATTCTGGCCCAGAGAATAAGGCTTTTCTGCCTGGTGCTTCATATAAACACAGAAATGAAGAAAAGGAGAGAGAAAAAAATAAATGAATATTTTATTATCATTCACTCAACGTACACTGTGATCTGTCACAACTGATGCAATCGTCATTGCAAAGTTGTGATACCATGCTCTCATAAGCATTCTAAAATGATTAAATATGTGACTTAAACAAAGTAAACAATAAATGTTAAAAGTGAAATATTTACATAGTTTAAATATGTAAATTAGGTCATATAACCATGAAGGCCACAAAAATTATATTTTACCTAGTAAGTATGCATTATCTCATTCTTGCCATTTATACCTCTAGCCAGTGCTCCACAAATAAGCAGGCAGAACTAAACGAAATGTAGTTTAGCAAATAAATTCATGGCGCCTAAATGGAGAGGCAAGGAAACATCTATTATGCTTATTTTAATCTTGCTTCCTTATCATAAATACCGGTTTTGAGTTCTTTTAGACCCGGTATAGCAAGAAAAATAATATAAAGTATTCAAATAAAAGTTCAGAATTGTAGTATAAAAAATTCAAATGGCTTTCATGTTAAAATTGAAATTGTTTCAAGTCATAGTAGTAAAACATGCTACTTACTATAGTATTAAACCTTTTGCATCTTAATAAATGTATTTAAATACTAGAAAGAGGTAAGTTGCGTCTTCAGTGTTCAAGTACATTAGCACAAGAATGGCAACAGTGATGTAAAATGCATAAATTCTTCTAGTATGTGAATGCAAGGTGGTTTTTAAAATAATATATCTTCATGACTTATTTTACTGTTCTTTTGGTTTACGCATACTTCCTCCTATATGTATTATATTTACACATACATCCCACTGCACATACATTTATAACCTAATGCATATTGGCAAAGAAAAATCTTATTTGATAGTGGTCAGCCCAAGATAGATATTTACAAGCCTATTGTGTGTGTGTGTGTGTGTGTGTGTTTGTATATATATATATTTTTTTCTCCCACGTAACTGGTGAAAAATAAATGCCAATGAATTAAAGTATTTTTAAATTTCTCTAATTCTCAAAAGATAGATAAAATATTTGGAGACAAGACAAACACATCCAGAACTACAGGAAACAAGACAAGGTAGGCAAAATTGTGTGTTGCTGCTTGTAAATATTTCCGGAGTGATAAGGAAAGAAAAATTGGCAAAGACTAAGATAGAGAAGCCTTAATGGAAGGCTACTAAAGAGATCAGAATAAGAAGTCTCAGGATTAAGAAGCTAATTTAAGTTACTATAAATTCAACGGGAAGATTCATGGTTAATACAGGTTCCTAAAGCTTTTTCTGAGTGATATCCTGCTCATCCTGAGTCCTACGGTAAACACTTCCCAGAGCCAGGTGAGTAGATAGGGTCCAGGTGGACAGCAAGTCAGTATAAACCCTGTAGTCTAAGTAATAGTTCTCTGACTCCCTGATTCAGCTGTTTTGTCTATTCAGTCAAGTCAAAACCACATATTAAGCATTGACTATGAATATACTGTATCAGCTAGAGTTCAAATGAGAGTCGGTGTGTGTGGATTTGAAAAATTGACCTACTTTTTTTTTTTTTTCTCAATAAACATCTATTGAGCATCTATTATGTTCCAAGCAGGAGGGTCTGTAAGCTCCTTGAAACAAGGTGCCACACGTGCTTTGGTCCCTGCTGTATCCCCAGCATTTTGTTAGTCTGTTGCCTGACACATGACAGACACTCAATGAATAAAGTTTGAAAGATGACAACAGATAGACATGGGAGACAGATGTACATAAATGTACATAAAATAATAATACTATATTGTAAACACTATAGAATATGAACAAATTATGGTATGATCTAAGAAGAAATTAACTCCAGCTGGAGAAACTGGGAGAACTTCATGGAGGAAGGAGTATCTTTGAAGTGGGACTTGAATGATAGGTAGAAATTTGACAACTTGAAGGCAAAGGAAGGTGTTCTCATTATTATACACCAGGAGCAGGAAAGTTACATGCTGTTAGGAACCGGGTAGTCAACATCCATGAGAGAGGAAGACTGGGTAGGGGGGTGAGGAACCTGTGAGCACAAGCCCCACCTAACGGGAGTAGCCACTTAGCTGCCGCTAATTGTTGTTATGTGGAACTGAGGAGTCCAGGTGGCCAGAAGGACCAAGTTTCCAACAGAAGCCAGAAATCTGGACTGTTCTGTAAGATCTCTATGTTTTACTATTGTAAGTAATTAATATCAAGAGACTTATGCTGGCCCCATGTTTGTGACTTGTACTTTTATTGTTACATCTTGGATAAACTGAGCTCTCCCCGTTGAGATAATCTGTTTCTTGCTTCAGGATTAATAGATATTCATTGAAATAATGTAGAAATTCCTATTGTATCATTATCTATATTTATTAATGCATAAATTGCATGTTAAAAGAGTAAGCTTAAAATTAGAATCTTCTATTTTGAATGATCCTGTAAGATAAGAATTATTAGTTAACATTCTGCATTTTTGCCCTTTAAGAAAGGTTAACCATAATATTTTAAGCCTCAGTCTGCTTTTTAAACAGAACCTTGTCTTAAAACTTTTAAGAATTTAGATTTACTTGCCTTTTAGGAAGTTCTTAATAAGCTAATAAGCCGTTGTATAACCCAGGGATAAGTAAGTGAAGATTATATATTACAGACAAGGAAGGGCTTTCCTAAATATGATAAATAACATAAAATCTTTTAACCTTGTCTTTTGTGCACAAAGGCACCTTTAAGGGTGTCTCCAGTAAGTGCTATATTAACACAGAAGTTTAGTTAATTACAGCCACTATTCTCACGTACCTTAACCAAGTGTGAATACCAAGCACTCTCATAGTGTGCCCCAGAGCATTAATACCTAATGAAATTGGATTCCTTGTTTCCTCTAATGAGCTCATTGCTTTTCTAAATATGGTCATTGCAGGTAAATGATCAATAGCTTTGAAAATGACACCACTGCTGGATTATTTTGCCAAAAGACTCTTTTATTTTAGTGTAAAATGAGTATTTTGAGTATATATATATATATATACTCATAAAATGAGTATTTTGAGTATATATATATATATATATATATATATATATATATATATATATATCTCAGTTTCCTTTCTAAAGAAGCTCATATATAACGAGAAATACCACGGTTGGTTGGTTGGCTTGTTTTAGTGGCTGTTAGACAGCAGGAACTGTGGACAGTCACTGTCCGATTGTAGAGCAGTGACTTCGAATCCGCATAACCTGGCTCAAGTCGGAATAAACTGGGTGCAGTATGTTCCTGTTAATTGAGAGACCAAAGGGCGATAAGCTATGAGAAGGCCTGTTTTCTATTATGGTGTAATAGTTCCCTACCAGTCATCTCTACTGTATTTGTTTCCTACGGCTGCCATAACAAATTACCACAATTTGGTGGCTTCACACAAAAGAAATTTATTCTCTCCAAGTTCTGGAGGCCAGAGGTTTGAAATCAAGGTGTTGACAGGGTTGTACTCTTTCTGAAAGCTCTAGAGGAGAATCCATCCCTTGCATCTTCCAGCTGCTGGGGGTTGTCGGCATTCCTTGATTTATGGCCACATGACTTCCAATTTCTGCCTCTATGGTCACATTGCCTCCTGCTCTATATAGTCTTTCATCAAGACACCTGTCATCAGATTTGGGGCCCACCCTCGTAATCCAAGATGATCTCCTTATCTCAAGATCCCTAACTTCATTACATATGTAAAGTCCCTTTTTCCAGTAAAGGTCACATCCACAGGTTCTGGGACTTAGGACATGGACATCTTTTGGGGGGCCATCATTCAACCCATTATATATACCTTTTTTCTCTTATATAACCCTTAGTTAGTAATGTTGAACACAGTCACTATTCAGGTTGTTATAATGTTTAAGTACTTTACTAAGATCATTTATGAGCAAATCATTTATATTATGTGTTTGTAATTTTTGATTCTTATAACTATCTTAGTACCATTTCCTTTATACAAATAAGAAGAGTGAGGCTCAAAAAAAGTAAGATGTAGCCCAAGGATACAACACACCTAATTAGTATCAATTTAGATTAAATGTCTATTACTTTTTTTTCTTTTTAACATATAATGTATTATTTGTTTCAGGGGTACAGGTCTGTGATTCAACAGTCTTACACAATTCATAGCGCTCACCATAGCACATACCCTCCCCAGTGTCCATCACCCAGCCACCCCATCCCTCCCACCCCCCACCACTCCTGCAACCCTCAGTTTGTTTCCTGAGATTACGAGTCTTTTATGGTTTGTCTCCCTCTCTGGTTTCGTCTTGTTTCATTTTTCCTTCCCTTCCCCTATGATTCTCTGTCTTGTTTCTTAAATTCCTCATATCAGTGAGATCATCCGATACTTGTCTTTCTCTGATTGACTTATTTCGCTTAGCATAATACCCTCTAGTTCCATCCAAAAGTCTATTACTTTTTTAACCATAGCTTAACTTGCATGCATATCTAAATTGAGATGTTCACATCTTTCTTTAGAAATTGATATGTTAAATTTCACAAGGTGGACCTTCTTTGTTAAATTTTTGTCCCCGTGTTTCCTTAGGCAGATAATATTCCCAAACTCCAAAACATTCCTTCAGATTTAACCTTAGGAGGAGTAAGCCAAAGTGAGGTTTTGTAGAATAGTAGCCATAGGATGATATTAAAGTTAGGGTTTAACACTTCACTCAAAGCTATCTTCCAATTTCCAAAGCTAGCCTGAAATGAATTTGGAATTTTTTTTAAATGGGTTTTTAAGTATACTGCAGTGCTTAAGAGCAAACACACAGCTGCATTTGAGTCCTATCTCCTCCACTTATTAACTATGCTTTCTTGGGGTTATCACTTACCTTTCCTGTGCCTCATTCTCCTTATTTGTAAAATAGCTGATAATAATTGATATCTCAAAGGATCCTTTAAGGAATAAGGGAGATCATAATATACTTAAGTAGTAACTGCTTCATAGTATAGACTCCATGTAGATTTTTTAAATTATTACCAACTAAGAGTATTTTACATATAAAGTGGTAATAGAAGCACAACATTAAAATCTGTGGTTGAGTGGCGAGCAGTGCAATTTTATCTGGCTCACAACACAGCTTCAAGGCAGAACACGGAGCAGAGAGTTTCAAAGCACAAATATTCCCAGATATGGTTTGCTTTTGCAGATCAAAGTGTTTTTATGTTCCTTCCTTCTTTCTTCACACCAGTTATGATCTCCCTGCTTTTGCATTTCTCTTCCTACTTTGTTGTTTATTCTTTCTTTAAGGAAAAAACTTCAGCTTTTCTTTTCCTAGATAATTCTTGGTTAAATTTTACTAAACTATTCCCAGAATTCCCAGGTAATGTGAATCTGTAATTGAATCAAGACAAACAATCATATTAGCTCTGTTCCATATGCATGAGCTGTGTCAGGAATATTTGAAACTATTTTCCGTTGGCATGTTTACAATTTTAAGAAATCTATTGTGACTTGCAGCTTATGGATAAGGTAGGGAAAGCCTGAGGACACTGGTATCTTGTAGCTCTAGGTGGACACTTAAAATCATCTGCCCAGAGTTTCTAAGTAAAAGTGGTTTATGGCTGTCTGATGGTATGAAGTTAATGCTTAATTTGTTCACATCCATCTCATAGCTTCAACATTTGTAGTGTGTCAGTGGAGCAAGGAGGAAGAAGTTGTGGGTCTTCATATTTGATTTACTGTTTTCTTTAGGTATCGCTTTCTTTGGCGATTATTGTAAATTTATGAACTTCATATATAATAACACCTTTCTTCATGGAACTCAGTGTTTACGGTGAGCAAAAATTAATGTACATTCTTAACAGACTCAGGATGTCAAAGTTAACATCCATTGTTAGATTATTTATTGATTGATTGATTGAAGAACAAATGTCAGCACAGGAATGCCAAGAACTGTCTCCATGTTAAACTACGACTCCATGATGGAACCAGCCATAAACATTTGCATATATGTAATGGTGATTTTATCTATGTTGAGCACCACACGCCCTGCCCGCCTCCTCCCCACCCCCCATCAGGAAGTGAATTCATTTCCCTGTGAGGAAAGCCTTTAGCTATTAGTGCTTAAGGGAAAATACTCTAAAACACTGTGTTTATTGTAAATGAAATTCCGATCACGCTTGCAGCCACTGTATTTTACTATCAAACGCACAACAGCCAAAGGTCTTCCTTTGATCGAGGGGAGCTGAAGTGTGTCTGCGTGAGTTGTTTCACATGGTGTCTTCTCCAACATCTAGGTGAGCACAAAATGCCGAGGCCTCTGGTGGGAGTGTGTCACGAATGCTTTTGATGGGATCCGCACCTGTGACGAATACGATTCTATCCTTGCCGAACACCCCCGTATGTATGCCGTAGTCAACCCCTTTTCCAGGGACAGGGTACCAAACAACACTGAACTTGGGTTTCCATTGCGTATTTTTATTTTCTACAGTCTATGGTAAAGTTCTGTCTAATTTTAGATGTTTCGATTAAAACATTTAGTTTATTTCAGAAATGTGAATTGAAACATTTTGAGCATATTTTATCTTTCTCTATGTATTTATACATTCCTTTAGGGTAAAAATATTAACTTGTTCATCTCTGCTCCCCCAAAGGGCCTGGCAGAATGTCTTAGGCACAGTAGACTTAAAGTAAACACTTTTTAAATTGAAATGAATTCTTCAGGGTGCTGTGATTTGAGGATTAGAGTCCACAGATTAGATGAAAGTTATTTCAGAGCTGTCTTTTAGCTGTGACCTAAGTCAAATAGGAAGTTTACAGTAATTCAACGGGAGATTTGCTGAGAAAGAGAGAAGGTGAAGTAGAGGGGCAGAGACAGAGAAACAGAAAAACAGACATGGAGATAGATAGGTAAAGAGAGGCACACAGACAGGGATCAGGGAATGAAAAAAATCAGTGTACACAGGGTTAGCAGGTAAGGTAGAACCAGGTCCTTCATCTTCCCGACCTTTAGCTTTAAATTTTAATCAGGTTAGCAAGATCCACATTTCTATGAAATAAAGAGATTTCATAAGTTAAAAATGTTATCATTGATTCTCTCAGTTTTTCTCCATAATGTTTATTTATTTATTTAGAACATCCAGTCATGCCAAGAAATACGGGTGCTGTTGTTAAAACTAATTGGTTTCGGTCTCCTACAAAGCATAGGATGAGGTACAGCAGGGAATGGAAATTTCTTTTCTCAAGATAAATGAAAAGCAAACCTGGGAATGTGACTTTTCCCCTCGACAGCTAGTTCAGTCCAGGGATAAGCACTTAAAAGGAGCAGTGGTTGAAAATATCTTCTGCTATTCAGGATTTGAGTGTTCTTTAATCTAATTCCTAAGGCCCATATTTCATTTTCTTTAGGGCCTCTTAATTCTTTCTCTTTTACCCTCCTTGGGCTAACCTAGTTCTACCTACAAAGAAGCATGATATGGTCAATAAGAGTGTAAGTTTATGTGGACCCTAGGCTATTCCAGAAATTTAGTCCTATGATGAGGGTGAGAAAAAAAAATTTTTGAACTTCTAAATATTGTTATGTACATTTATGCAAGAATAACAGAAAATCACTCATAAGCTTACAGCACAGAGAAAACTGCTGTTTATATTTTAATATTTCTTTTTTAAATCATTTGCCTATACTATCTCATCTTTTTAAATATATTCTTACCTATTAATTTCAAATAATATGCTAAAGATTCATTACTTTTATTTTAAAAATTCTATCATATGCTTAGACACAACAGAGATGAAACTGTATTCTAAGAAAAGAACATAACTATGCCCTCTAAGTTAGGATATTACCTGTGAGATTTCACCTTTAGTTTTTGGTATCTTTTATAGAATCACAATTAGATAAACTTTTCCATTGTTCTATAGACCTAGAGTATACAGACCCAGACAACTTTTTTTTTTTCAGGACTCTTGTTGAATACTCTGTCCCCAAATCAGAATGTTTAACATTATTCTAGCAGCCAAATCTCAATTTCCAGAAAGAAATTCCCAGAAAGAAATTCCTGGCTGGTTAGCATTAGCCATCTGCCCGCAGAGCTGCCCTCTTGGAACTGGGCTGGCCATGGGGCTGACTGGATGACACCATAGGCATGAGTCTGGAAGTTCCACAGAGCATCAGAAATCGCACTCTGGGGGCCCCTGGGTGGTGCAGTCAGTTAAGGTTCGACTCTTGGTTTTGGCTCAGGTCTCGATCTCAGGGTCTTGGGATTAAGCCTCATGTTGGGCTCTGAGCTCAGCAAGGAGTCTGCTAAAGTTGCTCTTTCCCCCTCCCCCTGCCCCTCCCTGTTCTTTCCCTCTCTCTCAAATAAATAAAAAAAATAAATAATTCTAAGAAGAGACAGAAAGAAAGAAAGAAAGAAAGAAAGAAAGAAAGAAAGAAAGAAAGAAAGAAAGAAAGAAAGAAAGAAAGAATCACACTTTGTGTGGGATCAATTGTTGGAGAGGGGAAAACCAGGGCCATGATTTTAGGGCATCCCATCCAGATAGCAATCCTGGCCTTGTTGGACCCAGGTTCTAAAAGGGGACTTAAAAATGTTTAAGGAAGGCACTCCAAAGCGTGGGACTGCTTGATTTGGGGTGCTGAGTAGGAAACCCACTTGTATATATTATTTGAGGTTCAAGAAGATTGTTGAAATATAAAAACTGATATCACCTAGTTAGTTACATATTTTTCTCTTTCTGAAATAGGCTTTGTATTTGGCCTAAATTAGAAATTTAAGTTTAAACCTTTTGAAATAATGCCACGTTTTAAGATCTTAAATATTCACCTATTAACCAGGTAGAAGTTGGGGCTCCTGGGTGACTCAGTCAGCTAAGCGACTGATTCCTGATCTCAGCTCAGGTTTTGATCTCTAGGTTGAATGGGCTCCACACTGGGCATGGAGCCTACTTAAAAAAAAAAAAAAATCAGGTAGAAGCTGATTTTATGCATTGATTTCCTCTCTTAGATGGATCATAAAAGTATTTTTTAAAAGATTTTATTTATTTATTTGAGAAAGAGAGTGAGCAACAGAGAGAGCACAAGCTGGGGGGAGAGACAGAGGGAGAAGGAGAAGCAGACTCCCCACCAAGCAGGGAGTCCAATGCAGGGCTTGATCCCAGGACCTTGGGACCATGACCTGAGCTGAAGGCAGACGCTTAACAGACTGAGCCACCCAGGTGACCCAAAAGCATTTTTTATTTTAAATAAATTGGCCACATTTTATAAGCAACCTATTGCTAAATAAACCTTAAATTTATCTTATCATTGAGGAAAAAGTATTTAAAATGCAAGGAAACCACAATCACTATGAAAATAAAACATAATTACTGTACCGTCAAAAGAATAAATTGTATCACTCCTCTAGTGGCTAAAATAGTAGTAGCTTTGACACAGGATCATTAACCTTCCATTTATGACAAAATTTTCCTATTTTTATTTTTTTAATTTATTTTTTAAAGATTTTATTTATTTCATAGAGAGGGAGTGTGAGAGAGATCACGAGCAGTGGGGAGAGATAGAGGGAGAAGCAGACTCCCTGCTGAGCAGGGAGCCCAATGTTGGACTCTTTCCCAAGACCAAGATCATGACCTGAGCAGAAGGCAGACACTTAACTGACTGAGCCACCAGGCGCTCAAAATTTAGCGTAACAGCTCAAGAGTTTTTCATAGTTGAGGATGCTTCCATTGCAGATGATGATGGCTACTATTCCATTCTGTTTACCCAATATACTCTTTCCTGGACCTTCTATCATATATTCTCATGTGGCCATAGTTTTCAATTTTGCTCAGTTGGCAGTGCAAGGTTAAAGGGTTAATATGGAACGTCGGCCAAGAAGGGTCACCACCTGAAGCAATGAAAAAGAATATGACCTGGCCTCTAGATACAGTTTTCTACTAAATAACAGAAGCTTCTTCTCCTAAAAACCTGCTGATGGCTCCCACCAGCCTGAATTGGCAAGTGACATCTTGAAGTATTTTATCCTGCTCCCCTATACTAAATTTTAACCAGCTATCAAAAGTATATTTTTCAATAGACCTTCAAACAAGTGCAGTGGGATCAGTAATTTCTTAAATATTTATTGGGATAACTTCTGCAGAAGAGATAGTCTACTTTGACTCAGTATTCACTTATAATACTTGTGAACAAGACTCATTCCAAAACAGGAAACAAACAAGGAAACAGTTACTTAGTCCACACTATATGCCAGGCATTTTGCTAGGGGGCCAGCAAGACTAAGTAATAATCAGTGCTTAAACAAATAATAATATCAATAATCTGTGATATTTTTGCATTTTATGAAAACATTCCATGTTCATGCAAATTTGAAGTCTAATTCTTGCAGTGGGTGTGTATTAATGTATGTGATTATCTGTTTTGGGGTGCACCTGTGTGCCTTAATGTGTTTCCTTCCTCTGACCACTATGTAACCATATGCCCTGATCTTCCAGTGAAGCTGGTGGTAACTCGAGCATTGATGATTACTGCAGATATTCTAGCTGGATTTGGATTTATCACCCTACTTCTTGGTCTTGACTGTGTGAAATTCCTCCCTGATGAGCCATACATCAAAGTCCGCATCTGCTTTGTTGCCGGAACCATTTTACTAATAGCAGGTATTCTCTGCACTAGTGGTGAGGTAGAGATGCACATCTATGGTCTTGAGATGAAGGAGAAGGGTGCTTGTTGTCAAGCAGTTCATTTTAGGAACATATGTGACCTGCTTTTCTAGATTGAAGGAATAAAGAACACATCCACCAACCCTACTTACTTCAGATATGGAATCAAATAATTAATTTTTGTTAATATCCCGGAGCAAAGTTTATCGAAGTCCTCAAACTACTTTTTAACCATTTTAAAAAGTTATATAATGATTTACAATTTTCAAATAATTTATTTTTTGATTATTCCTGAAGTTAAATCCTCAAGTAAGTCCCAAAGCACCACCTCCTTACCTGAACCCACTCCCACCAATTCTTTTTAGCAATGAACTTAATTGTGCCAAGTCCTATGTTAGACTTTTCTCATGTGCCAGGCCATTTGATCATAAATGTAACAATAAGCAGATTATATCTCCACTTAAGAAGCAGATGAATAAATGGAGTCCTGAAGGCTAATAAATCAAGCATGACTCATAAACAGTCAAGAAGCACTTTATATGGTGTTTATTGATGAAAGAGCAAGGTCTGTCATTAAATTCAGTTTAGTCTTCCTCTGTCACAACATGATGTCTTCTTAGGATCTTAATGCAAGTTGGGAGAAAATACACTGTCAAAGAAATCAAAGTGCAGGAAGATCGAAAACCAGTGGGCACACCCCTCAGAGGGAAAACCATCATTTTTTTATGGTAGCAGCCAAAAGTTAGCAAAGCAAATGCTCGTGGGAACATCAACAAGCAGTACAAGAGGAATGGATAGGGATTTTGGAACTAAAAATGCTTGGAGGGGCACCTGGCTGGCTCAGTAGGTAGAGCATGCGATCTTGAGTGGTGACTTGGAGCCCCATGTTGGTGGTAGAGTTTACTTAAAAAAAAATAAAAACTAAAAATAGATACGTGGAGATATATACGTGTGATGTGTGAGTTAAGCAACTGGCCTCCTTTTCTTGATCTGCAAGATAAGGTAAAGCCCCAGTAATAATATCTACACTGAATTGCTGTCATGAAAATCCAGTGTGGGTAGAGTAAGCATGTAGCAGAGAGCCTAACCCATCACACAGTCAAAACTGGGGCTTCCCTGAAGTTTTACACACACACATTGAGTCAAGGCCTGATGATCCTTAGGTTGTATTAAAAAGTCACAAGAACTTACTAAGCTTTCCTTTTTAAGTCATTTATTCCCATGTCCTGCCTAGTAATAACATAGAGCTTTTGTATGTAACAATGTGTTTTATTTAACAAATTTAAACATCATTTAATGCTATACAATTTTGCTCCAGAATACTTCTTGAAATATCACTAGATAGACCATTTTTTATAAAAAACCAAAACAAGCTAAATTAAAACAAAAACAAAGAAACAACGAATTGATGAAAAATATCCCTACAGGAATGGATGAAGAAATGACAAAATTAAATTTCCAGAGTTGGCCAAAGGCTTGGAACCATCATTTGAAATTAGTATGCCAAATATATTATATATAAAATACTAATTTTATGTATAAAATACTAATGCCATGCATATGATATGTTACTTATAAATATTTATGGCATACTATTTTTATATGGTATGAAATATATACATATTTCATATATATGTATCTATGTGTGTGTATATATAGAATTTTCCATAATCTGTAAATTTCATAAAGGAATTTCCATCTTAAACGTGTAGATTGCAGTATTATAGAAAATATGTGGTAATTTAAACCGTTATCTGAAGGTTTTATGTTCATGATCTGGTCCTTCTTAAAGTTCTTGCATTAAACAGTTGGGAAAAGAATGCAATGAAATGGTGAACACTATTTTCACATAGCCTTTTTGTCCCATAGTTCTCCACCTTTTTCCCTTGCATCTAAGCAATGATGTGCAATTTATACCTTTAAAGTGAGAGGACTCTAGTGGCATCATTTCAAGGCAGTCCGATTGTCAGATAGACTAATTCTGGGGATTAAATTTTGTTTAAAAGGAACAAAATTTCTTAGTTCATTCTTACATGGTGTGGGGGGGGGTGGATAAGAATTTATTTTACAATAAAGACAGTTTTTACTCCAGTTATTTGTTTTTGACCCTACACACTAAAATTATTGACTTCAAAAACATAGTTTCCTTATGGGTGCTGATTACGTAGCTGACATACCTTTAATTGTGGGTCTAGGTGGTGGGGCAGAGAAGAAATAGAATATCCTTAAAGACATATACTTTTAATTAAAAATCAATAGAGAATGAACATATGCTGTATATTATTTGTCTTAGATTTGGTGTTCTTTCTTTTGTTTTTCACATTTCGTTTTACATAGCACCTAAGAAAACATTGGAAAGAGGGAAATTAAGGAAAACCACAATGACCATTTTAAGTTTACACACACAGAGGAACACTACATTGTTTAATCTTTGTATTTCTCTTTATGTATAAACTGATACATAGTTTAGAAGAAATACAAAATAGAAAGCAAAAGGAAGACATAGAAGAGGTATCCAAAATTTGAGTTGTCCATAAATCCATAGCATCATTATTATCCCTCTAAATGATGCCAAGCATTTTGGGTAGTGGTCAGATCTCCTTGAATCTAAATTTGGAAAGGCCTGCATTATTTTTAGCAACTTTCCTTTCTTTCAGGTGCCCCAGGAATCATTGGTTCAGTGTGGTATGCTGTTGATGTTTACGTGGAACGTTCTTCTCTGGTTTTGCACAATATATTTCTTGGCATCCAATACAAATTTGGTTGGTCTTGTTGGCTTGGAATGGCTGGGTCTCTGGGTTGCTTTTTAGCTGGTGCTGTCCTGACATGCTGCTTATACCTCTTCAAAGGTAAGAACAAAATGAAATAACACACTTACTTGCCACCTGTATCAATCTTCCCAGCCCAATGGAAACAGATCTCACCAACACAAAATAATGTTGCCTACTTGATCCTTACCTATTATTAAAAAATGACACTTTAACTATTTCTGTTGTTCAAGGACAACTGATTTGCAATATTCATGTCTTATTACCTGGTTAGTGGTATATTGGGTGAAAAAAAAAACACAACAAACAAACCCACAGCTATAGGTATATCCAACATTTAAATATAAAATGATGACTTCAATATTTTCAGAATTTTATAGATCTAACTTCATCCAATCTACTAAATTTATATCTACAGTTAAATAGAGAGGTAGACTGAGAGCCAAGTCAAATATTTGTTGTTAAAAAATTTAATGTGTTACTATTGGGTTTTTAAAAATATCACTTAAAAAGCAAGAGAATCTATCTCCTCATCAGGAAGAAAGAAAGAGAAGAGAGAGAGAGAGAGAGAGAGAGAGAGAAAAGGAAATCACCCAAGTTTTAAATCGAAAAATAACTTTCCAGATGAAAATCTTTGATTTTCTTCTAGGATTCTTCTTAGATGATTCCTTCTTAGAATAGTTATATCCTTGCCTCTTTATGAGAAGAATGTGTAAAGTGAAATTTTCTCCCCAAAGTTTACAGAGTCTTATGATTTTATATCATGACATTTATCTCTTTCCAACAGATGTTGGACCTGAGAGGAACTATCCGTACTCCATGAGGAAAGCCTATTCAGCAGCAACTGTTTCCATGGCCAAGGGGCTACCATACGTAGCCCCTCGGACAGAGACTGCCAAAATGTATGCCGTGGACACGAGGGTGTAAAGTGCTACACGTCAGTCTGGGTGTACGTTACTGAAATAATCAATATGTTTGTGTTAATCCAGGAACACTTATTTAGACCTCAGTATGTTCAACTAAATCAATTGCTCAGCTTAATCAAGAAGTTTGACTCTCCCAACCCTGCTCCTTTTCTGTTATTCTCATATTCCCCCTCCTCCTTCCCACCCCCCTCTTCCACACGCCCACACACACTTGCCCTGTATTTTCAGATACGGTTGCTAGGATATACAAATGTTTGTTTGTGATTTCTGGATTGCTGTTAGAGATTGTGACATGGTGATATTCAAGTAAAATGACACTTTAAGACTAGAAAGCAACCTTTGAAAGAGGCCAGGGATTCTAATCTTTGAAGGGATTGACAGCCTCTTAGCAAATTCCCTGGCTTTTGGTTCATTCTTTGTGTTCTCATCTGATTGAGTTATTTGATAACTTTGAGGAAGATGATTCTTCAAAATTTAAGCTAGTACCGCAAACCCTACCATTACTCTGACCCTGTTAAAATAGAAAAAATAAAACAGCAGCTTCATATACCAGCCACTGGTGGAACGTAAAGATAAGAAGTTTCAAACTGAGGGTTGCTGGAGTGGTGGGGGGTGGGAGGGATGGGGTGGCTGGGTGATAGACATCGGGGAAGGGTATGTGCTATGGTGAGCGCTGTGAATTGTGTAAGGCTGATGAATCACAGACCTGTACCCCTGAAACAAATAATACATTATATGTTAATAAAAAAATTTAAAAAAAAAGATAAGAAGTTTCCCCTTCACATTTGGAATGTCAAATGCAAATGCTAAATTAATACCAGAACAGTGGTGACTTTCTTCCTCATTAACAACATAAGAGATATGCGTATTATTTTATCACTACTGTAATTTTGCCTATATATTGTCAAACTATTAGACCACAGCAACAATAGCTAAACTAGAGAGTTAGTTAATTCACTGATTGGATACCCAAAAATATTTCATGAATGCACTATATTAGAATTCACTGATTCAAGTGTCCTCACACCACTGGACCCTCAGCACCCAGCAAAATACATGTGATAAAATTTAACAAATAGTTGTTGATTGGAAGAAATAAAGGCTCACCACCCTTTACTGAAAATAAGATGAATTTTTCTCATAAAATGTGTACTTTTTTGAAAAAAATAGAATTATATATTTAATTATACACTTAAATCAGTGAATGATTGCTAATGGGATTTTATTCATATTCTAATGTAATCATCTTAATTTTTTAAATCATAGGGCTTTTTAAAAAGTTACATAATTTAATTTCAGGTTTTCTGATTTCTTATAAATCGCATGAATAGCATGAATACTCTTGTAGTACCGTAACAGACTATCCACTGAACTGGAAATTAGTTCTTTCGAAAATAGAGATTTAGTTGTGAATTTCTGAAGACCTCCAAAAAAAGTGTTTTAAATTTAAAAAGTTAAAAATCATGTGAAAATGAGAGGATGAAAACCTAATACATATATTTATGTTGTTGTGAATGGTGTTCATGACTTCACATGGCATCTCTTTACCAGTATTCTCAGGAGAAATTCTAAGCGAATCTTAGAATTAAAAGCAACTGATTGACTTTTATTTCATGGATATTACTAACCACGTAATTGACTTTTAAAAAATTATTTGTAGATCATGTTTACTTGTTATGTTGGTGTTATTCTATGCAGTTTAAAACTTATTTTTTGTTGTTCCTTTTTTCACAACTTTGGGTTTTAAAATTTTTGCTCCTACTTTTATTTTATGATATATTGTCTGTCATGTTTTATATATTCTAATAAGTCTCTTGAAATTCTTCTTGGGAAAGGCAGGGTAAAATTAATTAAATAACTCATTAGATTTTAGAGAGATAAATTTTTCCTCCTTAAAGATTTCATTTGTATGAGGAAATATTTCAGAGGATTCTTGTGATAACTGACATCTATGAATGTTTTGAAATTTTTCTCAATAAAAATGTTTTATATATCCTGGGACATATATTAGTTTTTTTTTTATTTCTTTGGGAGTTTATTCCTCATTCATTATTATTTAATGAAGGCTCCCAAAATAAAGCATAATAAAGACTATAGTTTGTATACCAACTAGGGACAACAAAACAAATATTAAATGGTGAAGAAGTAATAATTGGCATTGTGGCAATTCAACACACCCAGAAAGAAAAATTATGGAAGCCCAAAGTATACACACAAGATTATTAGGTTGAAATATTGAAATAGCCCACTAACTTCTGGATACTAAAGTTTAGTCGTATCTGGTTACTTACAACAAGAAAAAATAAAATTTATAAAATTGGACAATTGTATTTACCTATATCTCTTCATTAACCCCTATTTTCTAATATCACATTTTTAATTGAAATTACCTTTTGTTATTATAGATGGTATATATGTGCATTGTAGAAAGTCAGAGAACAAAAATAATAAAAAATGTATATTCCATATTTTACAATATGGGCCCGTGTTCTCTCCACTGAGAGCATCACTATTCCTAAAATTTCACTGAGTATCTGCATGTCATTCCAGATATGCTACATGTGTACACATGTATGCAAAGACATCCCCACATATGCATTTATTTCTTTTTAAGGGATAATTTCGTATATGTTGCTCTGTAAGCTACTTTTTTTCCCTGTAGTATCTCTGCTTTTTCATAGTAAAAAATTTTCATTTTTATCTAATTCCCTATCCATATTGAAATTTCCCCAAGTTTTTCAAAGCCGGTTTGTTCAAACCAGAATCTGCATTTCCTTTGGTTGGCATGTCCTTAAGTCTCTCTGATTCAAGCCATATGTTTTTTTCACTGACCCTGAAAACAACAACAACAACAATGGAACCAGTTTTCTTTAATTTTGTTCCACTTTTGGATTTTTTTGATGTCAGTTAGCTTGTTTCTCTATGCCTTCTATTTCCAATAAGTTGGAATTTAAATCTGGAGACTTGATGTAATCAAGTTCAAAAGTTTCTAGAATACGCTATGTGTTGTGATAGCATATCTGGAGACTTAATATCTGGTTGATTTAGCCTCAGTTATGTTAAAATCGTTCACTGGATTAGGATGATGGCCATCTAATCCATCTGTTCTTCAGTTACATATATTTGTACGTTAGAGACAAAAACAAGGGATTATTACGGTGTTCTTCTGGAAACTGTAGGAATATTCTATTCTCCATCAACCATAATACTAATTTTAAAATAACACCTTTAACAATTGATAATCCTTATCTGAATCAATAACTGGTTAGGGTTTGTAGAAAGATGAATTTCTAATTATATTTTATTTACAACTGCAGTGGAAATTCATCTGTAGAATAAGCCTACTCTCCCCATCTGAGTCTTTGTAGTTACCATAACAAATCATGTCTCTCCTTTTGCTTAAAAGTCTTTCTGTTGTTTCTAGGATAAAGTGATGAAAATTTTAACATGATTCTAGGCACAGTCAGTCGAGCGTCAGAGGCTTGGTTTTGGCTAGGGTGATGGTTTCAGGGTTGTAAGATCAAGGCCTGCCTCCGCTCTGAGCTCAGCTCTTCTCTCCCTCTGCCCCTCCCCTCTGCTCTCTCTCTCTCTCTCTCAAATAAATAAATAAATCTTAAAAGTAATTAACAAGGGGCGCCTGGGTGGCTCCGTCGTTAAGCAGCTGCCTGTGGCTCGGGTCGTGATCCCAGGGTCCTGGGATCGAGCCCCGCATCGGGCTCCCTGCTCAGCAGGAAGCCTGCTTCTCCCTCTTCCACTCCCCCTGCTTGTGTTCCCTCTCTCGCTGTGTCTCTCTCTGTCAAAAAAAAAAAAAAAAAAAAAAAAAAAATTTGACAAGACTGCAAGCTCTAAAGGGGCTAAACATTTTTTACTTTGTGTACTGCTCTATTCCCAAAACCCTGCACCGTGCCTGATGCATAGCAGGCCCTCAGTATGCCTGTTTGAATAAATGAGTGAATGAATGGCAATCATATAGTGGCCTGCAAAAGCTAAGCATCCATTGCATGTGATTGATTTGTTGATTGGATTATTCTTACATTATTCATGCATATATTTGTGCAGTTTTATTAAAAGACCATTTGTGTGTTTTCAAACATCCTCAAGCATAGAGGGGACAGAGACACAAACAACTAAAGTTAGTGTGCAATAAAATAATTGCTACAATTTGGTTATGTATGCACTGTCATAGGAAAAGCAGTCACTTCACCTGAGAGTCAGGGGAGGCTTTGCAGAGGAGGGAGATTTTCAAAGAAAACAAGTTAGGAGAAAGTATTCTATACAGAGAACAACATGCACAGAGAAAGAATCAAGAAAAGGCAACTAATGTGCTAAAAATTACGAGCAGTTCCATGTTCCCAGAGCATAACTGGGAGAAGGAAGTGTGGGTTTTGTTTTGTTTTTTTTTTTTAAGATTTTATTTATTATTTATTTGACAGAGAGAGAGAGAGCGAGCAGGAGCACAAGCAGGGGGAGCTGCAGAGGGAGAGGGAGAAGCAGGCTCCCCACTGAGCAGGGAGCAGAGCTGGGGCTCCATCCCATGACCTGAGCCCAAGGCAGACGCTTAACTGGCTGAGCCACCCAGGCGCCCCGAGAAGGAGGTTTTGATATATATTTTTAAAGACTTTATTTATTTGAGAGAGAGAGAATGAGAGAGAGAGAGAGAGAGAGCACATGAGAGGGGGAGGGTCAGAGGGAGAAGCAGACTCCCTGCCAAGCAGGGAGCCCAATGCGGGACTCGATCCAGGGACCCCAGGATCATGACCTGAGCCAAAGGCAGTCACTTAACCGACTGAGCCACCCAGGCGCCTGTAGGTTTTGATATTAACAAATTATTTTAAAATGAAAAATATGAGGAGATAGCATTTTCCCTCTTTCCAAGGTAGGAAAATTGAAAGGAAGATATTTGCTAAAAACCCTCAATGCCGTCTTTAGAAATATAACCCAAGTCCAGAAGGTGCTAGTTTTATTTGGTCTGGCAACATCCTAGTTTCTCTAATGCAGCCAGCCTCTTTGAGGACTTCTCTATGCAGCAAAGTCTTATTAAGCCAGTTTTCACCAACACAGACGTAATTCTGATTCCCAGTTAATCTTCCCATCATATCCTCTCCTTTACACTTTAATCTTCTTTCAAATCAATTGCTTTCCTTTTTCAGTTTTCTTTCTTTGTCTCGACGTTCTCCTGCTGGAGAGAATAGTTCCAATCTTATTTTAAGGATATAAACTGAGAAGGTAGAAAAATACTTCTTGGAGTAAGTTCTGCAGTTTTTGAGCTTAGAAATAATTGTTCCCAAGTAAATAACGTTAGCCCCCGATATGCAGTAATTAATTGAAAATAATATAATGCACAATCCGGTGTTAGTTACCGTGTTTCTATTCAAAAAAAGCTGGTGACACTTGAAGTTTTTATTGAAATAATTTTATTTGTTTAAAATAAAAAGGGATAAGAAGAAGACACACAAAAAATCCACGATTATTCCAGCACCTGGAAGAGAGTTAACATAGAGAAAATTATATATGCATAAGACTTTTCAAAAATTAACAGTACAGAAATGTAAATATGAATGTCCCTTTTACCCACCTCCATGGACTTCCCTTACAGTCTCTCTCTCAAGAGATGTACCTCTCACATATTTCTTGTATCCTTTCAAACAAAAATTAAAATTTATGGCATATATATATATATATATATATAGATCCTTTGAAAATGTACACAGCATACTGTTACTTGATATTTTCCCTTTAAAAATAAAATCAATAATTAAATATATTTATTGGCATTTTTCCATATCACCTCATTCATTGTAATGGCTTCATAATTCATTGTTCATATGAACCATTATTTATCCAATTTGTCCCTTTAAACATCTCCATTTTTGCTATTATAAGCAACGTGGCAATGAATATTGTTTTAAAAACACCTTTGTCAAAAAAACAAAAAACAAAAAAACACCTTTGTCTTCTTACAGGATTATAACTATAGCATTACTTTTTAACTATGTCTAAAAGTAGAAATGCTGAATCTATGTGAATATATTAAATTTTTGATACCTATAGCCAAATTGGCCTCCAAAAAAAGGTACTGATTCATACTTTCACCAGCAGTGTATAAAAGTGCTTGTTTTCCCACACTGTTGCCAACGCAAGATGCTAGCAATCTTTAATACTGTTACTGATATTATGGGTAGAAAATGATATCGTATTGCTGCTTTGCTTTGCCCTTCTTTAACTAAATTGAACACAGTTGATCAATTTTGTAAATAATCATTAATTGTTTGAATATTTCTGCAGATGGAAATTATAAGTTTTTTTGGTTTTTAGTCTCATGTTATGGTGTATTCCAAATTTCAAAGCATAAATTGACGAGCTTCTCAAAATGGATCAAACTTACTAACAATGGTATTTGAAAAAAATTTCAGTGATACATTAAATCTTTTTATTTTATAGCCATCTATTTATTTTTATATGGATTTGAAAAAGCACGTTTTCCACTTATGATACAATATAAAGTTTCCATGTAAAATATATTTAAGTTTGAAACTGAGTTGATTTAAAATACATTAAATAAAAATAAGTAAAAACACTTTTTAGGTAATCAAAAATGAGAAAGTCCATATTTGAGAGACTGAATTTTGGTATACAATGGTTTAATCAATGTAGTATTCTTAAAATAGAGTATACTCTAAGCAAAATGTAAAATAGCTTATTAAGCGTCATTGCTCATGCAAAGTAAAGCCACAAGCTAGGATTAGAATTAGCAAATGAAAAATGGACATATGCTCTGTTAAATAACAAAATTCAACCAAGTAAATTTGAAGATCTAATTGACTTTATTGAACAATTCATGAATCAGGACGCACCCCATAGGCAGGTAGAGAGGCAATCTGAGGAGTTGTACAAAATGGAAAGTTTTTATAAATGGGGGGGGTGGGGACAAGGAAATTATTAGCAAAAGGAAAAGATTGTCCCAGAGGAGGCTGTTTGCAAGTTATCTTATCATGCTAATTATCTCCTCTTTCTTTGGGGGCTGGAGAGGACCCAGGTGACAGACTTATTGGTGTTGATGGAAAAAAATTCCTGACTGACCTGTTAGGCTACATTTCTGAGGAGGTTGAAACTGCAATTAGATTGGGTATTAAGCCCCAGTCTGGGAACTTTGTCTAAGTGACACCATTTTGGGCCTGCAGTTTTTCAATATATAGGATGTTTCCAGAGCCCCCCAAATAAGAAAATAATACTTATTTATTTTGGTTATTTAAAACACATTTCAGGGGCACCTGGGTGGTTCAGTCGTTAAGCATCTGCCTTCGGCTCAGGTCATGATCCCAGGGTCCTGGGATCGAGCCCTGCATCGCATCGGGCTTCCTGAGGGAAGCCTGCTTCTCCCTCTCCCGCTCCCCCTGCTTGTGTTCGCTGTCTCTCTCTCTCTGTCAATAATAAATAAAATCTTTAAAAAATAAAAAATAAAACACATTTCAGAAATGGTATTATTCCACTCATAAATAATGCATTATATATGCATAAGAGACTTTTTAAACAATAGAACCACAATACCATTATCAGTCAACAACATTAACAACATCTCCTTACTATCAATTTTTCCAATGTCTATTTTGTTGCAACTGTCTGAAAAATATTTTTTTAATTGGATCCCAAATACCAAATCCAATATTGTCCACAATTTGCTGTTGATAATGACTCAAATAAAATACTGATCTTCTCCACTTGAGTCAAGGTTTAGGAAACTTTTGAAAAATGTAAAGTACTATAAGATTTCCTCTGCAAACACTTGACTACTTCCACAAAACTGACAGCTTAAATATTTGTTGATAATATTTAGCAGGGAGAAAAGAAAAACTGCAGTCAAAAAGGAAACTGGAAGTTTGAAAGAAGGAAAGAGGATACTTTTGTGATACAGCCTTCACTTCCTCCAGATAAAGGGACATGAAGACAAGTAGACCTGGCTCTTGAATTGTCTTCCTGAGTTTGCTGGAGGAAGTGCTGGATGTGGAAGGAAAACTCTGAGGGCTGTCGAAATCATCAAACTTCTCTGCTGTTTTTTAAATTATGTTATTAAATGTAAAGCTAAGCCTCCATCACCCAAAGAACTAGGGGAAGGAGTTGAGATACGTTCCAGTTGCAAAACAGTTTCAAAAAAACCCAAAAAAACAAAAACCACAGTTTCTCCCTTACTAAATTAAAACAAATATTATACCATGCCTTTCTTTTCTAAAGCTATTGCATGGGAAGTGTTGATTAGAAGAGGCACTCAGGGTGCCTGGGTGGCTCAATCGGTTGAGCGTCTGCCTTCGGCTCCGGTTGTGATCTGAGGGTCCCGGGATCGAGTCCCGTGTTGGTCTCCCTGCTTGGCCAGGAGCCTGCTTCTCCCTCTGCCTGCCACTCTCCCTGCTTGTGCTCTCTCTTTTTCTCGCTCTCTCGCAAATAAATAAAATATTAAAAAAAAAAAGAAGAAGAGGAAATCAGAGGGGAGACTATTTTATTAGAGAAGGGAAAAGCTTTGAGGTTAGTAAATAAAAATAAAAGAAGCTAATTTGATTAATATAGCAGAAACTGAAACAGTCAGCAAACCTGTCAGAAACAAAGATAAGGGAAACTAAGGAAAAAAAATACGTTATTGGAGAATAAAAATCAGGAGCTAGAAACATAATGAAGACAATCACATGGAGTTAATGTTCCACTAACGGCTGTTCTGAGCATATAGTCAATTCTTGTTGCGTTCTCTATGGAATCCTTTACTTATGCCAATAAAATGAGAGTAAAAGAAAATGCATTTTTAAAGTAAACAAACTGTCTTCTAAAGCCTTACACAGTTTAGTTCTGAACTGGAAGAACATGTATACCTCCAACAGCAAGGCAGAAGCCCTAGGTTTCTGCACCCTTTTTAGGGACCATCTCTTATTTACTCGAGTTTGTCCCATGGGTGGCTGTCCCTTACATGTAGCAGCTTGTCAGAACATTCCCCAATAATGCTTTGGGATCTGTAAGAGATTGGTATCCCATCCCTTCATCCAACTCTCCTCATATAACATTGATCTTTTGTTTTGTTTTGTTTTGGCCAAGTCACTGGTGACAAATATTCCCAACGATATCAGTTAAGGATGCAATCGTTCACCGATTATTTAAAATATGTCCTTAGACTTTCTTGTTTTGTGTCTTTTGATATACTTCAAGAAAAAATAGCTAAATCTGATAGGTAATTAGTTAGTGGTACCTAAGACTCTTTAAATTATAGATTTACCCAGATTTAGATACATAAAAGAGAAAATAATCTGAATTGACACTTCAGTTTTCATATGCAACTGGAAAAATAAAAATTATTTATTAAATATAAAGATAAAAATAATTGTATTAATTGCTAGAGAACAAAAGTTCTCTTAGTTTTGCTTGTTGCATCCCAGAAAATAGATTTTTCCAAAAAGGAAGGCTTCCCCCAATAAATAAAATAATGAAAATAAGAAACCTGTGTTTATTGATAATCAGTGCTTCTGAACAATACCATTTTTCATCTTCTTAATATAAAAATCTGCCACCTTGATTGATATACAGTATTTGCTTCATGAATTAGGTAGAAACCGACATAATTTTAGAAGAAAAGAATAACTATTGTCTAAACGCACAACTTTGAATTACATTTTATTTATCGCCAAACGATTCCATTTTGTAAAGGAATATCACTTTTATTTCATCTTCCTAGAAATACAATTAGTAAAAATAACAAAGCAATTATACTCTTTCCCAGGACCTAGTATTAAATATGAAAGAAAAAAATAGCTTGTATAGAGTTATTTTGCACAAAACCACAAAACAAAATGAATTTAAAAGTAAAAGATTCCTTTGGGATGTATGTTATGTTTTTCTTTTTTGTTCTTCTGATTTTAAAAAAATCATTCTCTATTGAAAGTGGAGTCTCATTGCCAACACATTTTCACTGTCTCATTTTCTCTTACACGAACCTGACATACTTCACATTTTGCCTTAGATATAATATTCTGCTGGAGTTTCATTTCATTGTCCACATGAATGCTATTCAGTTCTATCCCAACTCTATTTCATTTCCGAGAAAGTTACTGAATTTTAAAGTTGTCTTTTGTAAAGTTTGTGTTCCTAACACAAATGAAACAAATCTGGAACTACAAAACTGAAAATGAAAGGGGAACTTGTGGTCAGGTATAAAAGAAATAGGCTAGACCTGTGGGGTCAGTGCTGTAGATGCTACGTACCACGTGAGCATCGTATATGCACATTAGCCTGCCTTTGTGGGCGACTCAAACTCACAGGTCTCATCCTCAGAAGTGACAGTATATATCAGATTTTCTAGACTCTTTGATGGCAAGTGTCTCACCTGATGCTACATTTCATTGTGAGCAATATGAACTAAGGTAATAGATTCCTCTTTGCAAACTTGAACATCATTATCATACCATTCCACTCAGGTCTGTTAAAAATCTGGTATCAATAGTAACTCAGCTTCATGGTTTCATCTAGCTATTAAATCAAATCTAACGTTGGGCTATAATCATAGGTAGGCTTTCATGCCCTCTGCTGGATGCTCAAAGAAAAAGCAACACCCCTTAACAATTAGAAAAGCCTCATTTAAAAAAGGAATGTTCTTTAGCATAAGAAGAAAAAACTCTAGTCTTATTAGAATTAAAATCTGAAACACCAGGTTAAATTGAATTTTAACAATTTATTGGTGAGCTAAGATGCAAGTAAAGATTTTCAGAGATGAGATGACAGAAAATGTACAGGTTTATCATTTTAAATTTCCTTTTTAAATGTTACAATAATCATATAATCCAGATTAGTTTTATTATTTTCAGTAGTTTTCAGTGGACCATAAAGAGCATTTGCTAGAACTTCTAAGTCTCTGTCTGGAGATCAGAGCAAAGTAGTGGAAACTCTAATATCATTAAAAATCATACTAAGTTTGGTGGAGAAATATATCCAGAATCTTACACAATAATTAACATATAATGGTCTTTTAGTAATTATTTTTTGGAATTAAATGAAAATGTAATCTGGGATATCTGATAAGACATCTTTGTCAGAAAGGTTTTTACGGAAACAAACTCTTTTTCTACCAGCCCTACTTACCTGCCAACACCCCCCACACTTCCTCTCCCACCCCCCAAAACCAACCAACCAACCATGTGCCAAGCATGCAGTTTGGTTAGGTGTGTCCTGACACATAAATTCAAGTCACAAAAATAAATTCCGATCACTTCAACCATGTTTTCACTCATGTCTTTGGCAAACTCCAGCTGCTGAATCATTAGCCCTGTTTCCAGATGTGCCTGTACTTCTCTATGTGTTGATTGTATCCACTGCCTATTCTGCAATTGGAATGAATTTTAACAGACATAGCTCATAGGATCTGAGCAAAATCTCCTTAGCATGACTTACTTGAGGTACACTTAGTTATAAACCCACACTCTCTGATGTTTGTAACCACTTTTTAAAAAGATTTATTTATTTTAGAGAGAACCTGCGCACATGCACACATGTTGTGGGGGAGAGGGAGCGGCAGAGGGAGAGGAAGAGAATCTCAAGCAGACTCCCTGCTGACCCCAGAGCCAGACCCGCGGCTCGATCTCCCAACCTGGAGATCACGACCTGAGCCAAAATCAAGAGCCTGACACTCAACCAACTGAGCCACCCAGGTGCTGCTTGTAGCCACTTTTGAAATTAGATGATCATTGTGGAAAAATATCTGGACCAGGAATTGAAAGATCAAAATGCTTAGTCTCTAGTTTTGTCTTTCATGCTAATTAGCTATGCATGTTGGGCAAGTCAGTTACCCTTCCAGAACCCACATTTTCTAATCACTTAAATGAAGGCAGTGATAGATAGTGATAGATAGATATAGATAGGTAGATAGGGAAAGAGAGATTGAGAGAGAATTAAAGTAACACATGCATTTAGTTTTAAAAGTCAAATAGTATGGCTCATGATAAAAGCCAGCACTTCTCGGCCCTACCCAACCCCACATGACATTATCTCTTAAGTTTATTTCTTGAGGCAATAATTTTCAGCTGCTTTAGTATTTTGCTTCAGATACACCTATGACCTAATCTCCAAATGATATATTTAACCATTTTTTAAAATTTTTCTTAATTTTAGATATTATCCACAATCTGATCAGGATTTAGTTTTCTTATTAAATCCTGCCACCTTTCCTTGGACACACTTCCCCCTCTGTATAGTTTGTCGATCTAATGCCCGATGTAAAACTCAATACTTATTATTTACATTATTCATAGCTTAACCGTTTTGGGGGTGTGGGGGGGTTAATCCAACTTCCGTTTTTCATAGATTTAGAATTGCCTTGTCTTTTCAGTTCCTTCACTTTCCATTTACCAATCATTAATTCATCACCACATTTTTATTATGTATTTTTTTTCTTAATATCCCTCTTATCATCCTACAGCTATTTGTTGTCATGTTCTGACTGGAACTGGCTCTTCCCTGGGTTGCTTAATACTATCTTCCTGTAGATCATGTTCATCAACATTTCCAAAGTTCTCTTCACTTCTCCTATCTCTAATTCTTGGTGAGTCTCTGCATTGCTACAGCATGAGTTTGCTTGATTATGCTGTTTTGTCCCTGAAGACACTTAGCCAAGTGGAGAAACTTGAAACCCCACTGAATTATGATTTATCCATCTGCATCCATTTCAGATATCTCTCGGTGTACTAAAATCTTGCTGTTATTTTTCTTTGTCATCTTCTTGCCACTCTCTTTGTTCTTGTGAATTAAAAACGTTTTTCCTCTTCTACTGTAATCTTTGTGGATTTCAGAAGGGAGGAGATATGTTCAGTCTGCCATGTCTAACTTGAAGTTAGGAATAGCTAGGCCACAAAATTATCATGAGAATAAAATCTGAAAGCAGTTTGTATACACCCTAAACCCTGCTTACCTACCCGGGATTATTAGAGTATATTAACAGAAGTTTCTCTGGGCTTCTTTCATCAGTGGATACTAATGAGATTATTTTAGCAGCCCTAAGCCATCTGTCCCTGGCTCTTACCTACATTCGCTTTCATAAAGCCTTATCCCCATCAAATCTCATCCATTTATCTTTGGGACTTTCCAGAACTAGGTAACATGGCTTACAAAATCTGTTTGAAATACATACTAAGTACGAGACTCCTTTAGACCCTTGGATATAAATTAGTGAAGCAAAACACAAAGATCTGTCCCCTCATGGATTTACATTCTAGCAAGAGAAGGTGAGCAGATTATAAATAGAATTCAACTATGTAGTGGAGTAGGTGGTAAGTGCTATGAAAAAAAGTGTATCTGAGACAAAGAGGTGGAAGTGCCAGGGTGGGGAGAGGTTGCAATCTAAAGTAGAATAATCAGGGTGGGTCTCATGAAGAAGGTGACATTGGGACAAAGAATTAAAGGAAGTAAAAGGGTGAAACAGTGTTGATATTTGGGGGAAGAGTGTTGCAGGCAAAAGAAACAGCAAGTACTAGGGCCCTAACAGACAGATGCAGGAAGATTAACACCTGATAGGTCTGATAACAGTGTTAATGGGACAAATAAATAAGGGCAAGAGTCACAGGAAAGGAGACATGGGCAGGGTATTGATCCTACAGGAGCCTGGGGCAAGGACTTGGGCATTTCCTCTGAGTGAGGTGAGGGTCATTGGAGTTCAGTTAAGGGACATGATCCTCTTTATGTTTTGAAAAGATTACTCTAGCTACTGTGTTGGAAATAAAATATATAGAAGGGCAAAGTTGGGAGCAAAAGGACCAATTGAGATGCTATGACAGTCATCCAGGCAAGAACTGGTTGTGAGTGGCTCACACCAGAGATGTAGTGAAAACTGTTTTAGAATCTAGCCTTATTTTGAAGCTAAGAGCCAAGCCAAGCCATTTTCTGACAACATGGGTATAGGAAGTGACACAAAGGGAGGACTCAAGAATGACTCCAAGTTCTTTGGTCTAAGCAACTGGAAAGTTGATGTTGCCATCAGTTGAGATGAGGAAAGTTTGGATAAACAAGTTTGGGAAAAAATTAGGAGATAAATTTGCTCAAGTTAAACTTAAAAGGTATTTTAGATAAACAAGTAGAGATATCAATTGTTCAGTTTGACAAATTTGTCAGCTGAAGACCATTGGGTGTCTAGCATGAATTTCTTTTTCTGCCCCCCACCCCTTGCTCATGGTCACTGCAAAAATGCTGAAAATGTCTCACTGCTACTTCTGTAGTCAGAGTTCTCAATAAGAACATTGATATCTATGCCAAAGGTTCTTATCATCGTTCTCCAAGAAATGCCATCTCCAGATACCAGAGAAAGGCTGCGGGCTCCAGAGTCCACATCTACCCACACAAAATGGGAACCTCCTCTTCCACACTGCGTTATTACATGTGCCCCACAGCTTTGGGGTCTCCTTCAGCTTCTCTCTACACTTTCTCTCTCCTCAGGCTGAGACAGCAACTTTTTGAACTAGGACTTGTAATCCTCTTCATTCATCCTTCACCCTTCAACTCTGAGGGCCCCTTGTTCCTACTCTCGCCTTTTGCCTTAATTCAAATATTCTCTTTCTGGTTTGGGTCTGGACATGTCTGAATCTCTGCTTGGACCATTGTTAAATTATGATAATTCTTACTAACTCCATACTAGGGGAGAGGTCAGATGAAAACAGGGATAATAAGGCAGAGAAAGCTGTGATGTGAGCCTGGAGTGGAATCCCAAACTTAATGGAGACAACTCCACGCATTAATTACTGTCTATTTGAGTTTTGATGTAGAAACGTTCACTTGGTCGTGTAGCACAAAGTATAACACAGCAATGATACACTAAAGTTCCAGTAATTTACATCCTGAAACATCTCCCTGACCAAAATTCTTTCTCTACACTCATTCTTTTGTCTATTTGTCCTTTTTCAGACTATATTAATTGATTTCTGGAAATTCACACTAAATAAAACAATTGTTCCTACATTTGATGTTTTAGAATTAAAAAAAAAAAATCTTTCTAATGTTGCCAGTTGATGATCCAGAACTAAAATCGGCTCGATTTCAGAATTTCTTCATATGGAGGTGGGGGGCCTAAAGTGCCAAAACATGGAGCAGGATACAGTTCATGGTTTTGAGTTTGAAGGTGAATTCCAACAGTTGGATTCACAGCCACTTCTGTCCCTGGAAAGAGAAAAATGGGGACTTGTAATCTTTCTAGTCAGCATAAAACAGAAGTACACAAACTGCCTAATAAAATCTGGCATTTCATGGAGCAACAGAAAATTATTTGTACCCTTGAGAAAAAATTTACAGCTATCCTGCTCTCTCTGCAGTGATAGTTTAGTCACTAAAGCAAGAAAATTTGGTCTCATGAAGAGATTATATCATCACTCACTAACCTATCAAGAAGCATTTACAGTTTAGCAGCTGAAAGTAGGAGGAATGCCCTTTTTGGTAAATTGGAAGACAAGATTCCTGTAAATACTAATGGTATTTTAGCTAATGTTTCCATCATGGGAAATGCAAATTTCAACAGAAATATTTAAATATAATGTCTGAACTTCATTATTTTATATTTACACTCTGCAAACTACAATTAATGTAATTAATTAAACATTTCTCTATGATAAATAGTAAAAATGTTAACTTGTGAAAAGTTTGCATCTAAAGTATACACACATAATAAAGGAAAAGCATGATCAAATTTTAAAAAATGCTTCAAAATCAAAATTTTGACTTTTAGATTATGCACATTATAAGGCACTAAATATCAAAAACAAGCATTTTCTTCTTCAAACTGATCACTTTGAGAAACTAAGTACTTATTCCCATAGCTCTTTTGGAAATCTCTTATTAATATTTCCTTGAAAGACTGTTAACTGTTTTTGAGCTACAATAGGAACCAACAGTAATATTTCATAGGCACAATCCTCTTACTCCCTTTATAAATAAATAAATAAATATATTATATATATATATTTTTTTTTCCTACCTTGGTCTTTGGCTGTCTTGAAATGATTTGATTGCTTCTTTTCAAAACAATAACAACTATAAATTCCAGTAACAATTCTAAATTCACCTTTAAAGAAGAGTGCCTGGTGGCTCAGTGGGTTAAACCTCTGACTCTTGGTTTCAGCTCAGGTCATGATCTCAGGGTCCTGGGATGGAGCCCCTCCAGGGGCTCCATGCTCAGTGGGGAGTCAGCTTGAGATTCTCTCCCTTTCCTTCTGTCCCTCCCCCTACTCATATGCTCTCTCTCTGTCTCTCTCTCAAATAAATAAATAAATAAATCTTAAAAAAAAATAAACCTTTAAAGAAAAAAAAATAAGCCCTTGAACTAAATCTAGTTCTGTGACTGTTTTTGTATATTAAATGTAATTGGAACAGAGCATGTCATTCATCTACATATTGTCCCTTTTTACACTGCAATGGCAGAGAGGAGTAGCCCCCTACAGGGAGGAATGGCCTGCAAAACCAAACATATTTCCTATCGGGCCCTTAATAGAAAAAGTTTGTTGACTTCTTGAAGGATTAAGATTTGATACCACCTGGGGCGCCTGGGTGGCTCAGTCATTAAGTGTCTGCCTTCGGCTCAGGTCATGATCCCAGGGTCCTGGGATCGAGCCCCACATCGGGCTCCCTGCTCAGCGGGAAGCCAGCTTCTCCCTCTCCCACTCACCCTGCTTGTGTTCCCTCTCTCCCTGTGTCTCTCTCTGTCAAATAAATAAATAAAATCTTTAAAAAAAAAAAAGACTTGATACCACCAAGGAGATCCCAAAGAAAATGACACAATTATCAGAACCATTCAAGGAACAGTTAGATGTTAGACAATCGCCGCATCCCTGGAATCCATATGTAGGTTACTCAGAATCTTTTTACCTTGGAATGGATGGTGTTTATTTGGAATCATGAATTTTCATATATTTGTATTTGTATTCACTAGCTGGCAGACCTAAGTATAATAAATCAAATATTAATATAATCTGTGAAGGATAGAGTATTTTGAATAGAAGGCTGGTTCAGCACTTTTTAAATTTTTTATTGTTATGTTAATCACCATACATTACATCATTAGTTCTTGATGTAGTGTTCCATGATTCATTGTTTGTGCATAACACCCAGTGCTCCATGCAGAATGTGCCCTCCTTAATACCCATCACCAGGCTAACCCATCCCCCCACCCTCCTCCCCTCTAGAACCCTCAGTTTGTTTTTCAGAGTCCATCGTCTCTCATGGTTCGTCTCCCCCTCCGACTTACTCCCCTTCATTCTTCCCCTCCTGCTATCTTCTTCTTTTTCTTTTTTCTTAACATATGTTGCATTATTTGTTTCAGAAGTACAGATCTGTGATTCAACAGTCTTGCACAATTCACAACGCTCACCATAGCACATACCTACCCAATGTCTATCACCCAGCCACCCCATCCCTCCCACCCCCCACCACTCCAGCAACCCTCAGTTTGTTTCCTGAGATTAAGAATGCTTCATATCAGTGAGGTCATATGATACATGTCTTTCTCTGATTGACTTATTTCACTCATGGTTCAGCACTTTTCTTAAGGAAGTATTTATTTAATTGAATGATTTACTCCTAGGCTATTACATAACATTTCATATGTCAGTTTTCTTCTATGCAATAAAAGGACAATGATATTATCTATGTCTGTAAAAACATGGCTAAATGAATGTAGAATGCTTAAATCAAAACGTGGTACACAGTAATTATCCATTAATAGCTAATTATTATTATTATTATTTTAGTAGTAATAGTACTGTATTTCAAGAACTCTACTGTATGCTAGGAATATGCATGCATTTTCTTTTACTTACAATATTATTTTCTAATTTATCCTATTTTAATGGGTACATACTTATTTGATAATCATTATTAACATCACAACAGAGATTATTAAACAAAATAATTTGTGGAGTTAGAGCCTTTTGCAGCTAGGAAGTTCAGGATGACATGAGCTAAGTCTGAGGCACTTGGTAAAACCGTTAATGTGGGCAAAGTGTACTTACCCCAGCCCTTCCCTCCATTATGGATACTGGTACTGGGCATTGTCCATTTCCTAGTGGACTACTGCTGGTATATCCAGTACAAAGTCAATGGTAATTTAGGTATCATTCTCCTGGAGTGGTTGATCAGATTGACTTGACACAATTATGAGCTCAAATTTATTTCTACTACTACCGGTATCAGTATCGTGCTCCTGGCAAGAGGACACAAACAATTGCTCTCTGTGGTAGGAAAGTTTCACGTTATCACCTTACTACAAATTTGGCCATTGCCTTTAAGCCTATTATGAAAACCACAGGGGATTCATTTGGTAAACATAACTAAGCCAATGTGTAGAGAAAGCTTTTGTGAAATCAAACATCTATCAGTTTTCAATTTGTTTCAAAGCAGGTTTACATGCAACACAAGTATCCCCCACTTTTGAAAGTTTACATTACTCCACTTCGTTTTCATGAAAGACCTACATTAGTACCTGCTTTTGCTAACTGAAAGAAATTTAAAAAGAATTTTATAGCAGAGTTCAGATTTCCCACATCATTAAGATTAGTCCAATAGACCTGCCATATTTGAACATGCCCCTTCCACCTCTTCTCTTTTCGTTTATTTCATTCCTTCCTCTTCTATGAGAGTGGCTAACAGTGCCTGAATATGAGTCACAGTTCTACCATGGGCTAATTGTTAAAGTTCTAAGTGCCTTGCTTCCCTCACCTTTGGAGGGTTCAAAATGATAGTGAACCCCTCATAGCATTGTAGGGAAGAATAAATGAGACTAGAGATGTCAGGTGTCACAGAGCATGGCACATGGTAAGTGCTCAATAAATGTGAGCTATTTCTACTATCCTGCCTTGGAAGGAAAGTATGTGAATGAAATGCTCCCTCTTTCCTTACCTAAAATGAGTCACAGTATATTTACCTAAAGAACATAAAGTATAGAGAAGTAACACTTCAGAAACGATCCTAAAATAAGATAGGATCCAGGAGAGGTGAGGGGAAAAAGGCACTGGCATGTGAAGCCTGCTTCTTCTCTGTCCCTGTCCATTCCTCCTTCCCCTCCCCAACTCAGAGCCCTCATATTTCATCCTTGCTGAAAGATTAGTATTTCTATTTACCTTGAAGTAAGAAAAAAAGGAGATTATCTCTGAAATTGCAGAAGAAATGGGGTCAGGAAGATTGGATCTCTGAAAGGCAGCATTATCAAGATCAGCCCCCAAGATGAGTGGCCTCAGGAGGGCTATCTCCATGGGCACTCCCCTCGCTGGCTTCTCAGGAATGGCATGGGACCTGTTTGCTGCCCTGCTGGGCTAACAGGACCCAGCTCTGATCTACATAGGTTGGAAAAAGAGTCAATATAGATTTTACAGTAATTTATTATTTTTAATAAGGAATATGGACAGATAATGGTGGGGATCTCTCCTCTATGCTCTCAAATTCTCTCTTTTCTAGTGAACACTAGTTTGTTTTTTCTGCTTCAAGGCTTTTGTCCTTCTCTCACCTACTAGACCCAAACTTTTTTCTTTTTGTTATCCTTAAATGTCTTATTTTCTCATAAATAAAGGTTTTATTCAGCTTTACAAACTTATTTCCAATGAAAACCTATTTTCAGTAAATTAACAAAAAAACTTTTTTGTTTATAGTCAACTTTACAACTCCTTTGCCATTACTTATTTCTTTCAAACACAGATTTAACACACAAAAAAACATGAAACTAACAAACTCAAAACTTTTTCAAGTCACTTATATATTCTACCTATTCACCCTGTCTCACAGTCCTGGATCTTATAAAGTGAGGGCATTGATTCTGATCTGGGGTACAGATGGGTATGGAGAATTTTAATGATGTTCTCTTCTCCTCCCACCTTTACTAAAAATTTGCATACCCTGCAAATCTCCTATTTTCTGTGGAATGCTCAGATAAAAGGGATCCCAAAAGAATCATTAAAATAGGTAAGGTAAGGTAAGGTAAGGTAAGGTAAGGTAAGGTAAGGCCATAAGAAAACATTGAAACAAGAAATGTTTGCCCCTAACATAGGTGCTGAGTTATTCTAGAACTGTTAGGGTCTGACGGCTGAGAGAAGGGGCAGGTCTCAGAGACCACTTCACAGGCAACCCCACTCAGGAAGGCGTGGGGCACTGAACAGGTCCTTTCTGGGGTACAACAGGGATGCTAAGGGAAAACTGGATCCAGGAGATGAGTTGGGAGTGGGGAGGGGGACAGGATGATAATGGAAGAAGGGATTATCTAGGAGGCCTCCCTGGAGTTGGGTCCAGGAAGAGGAGGTGGGACTGAGGTAGAAAAAAGTAACATGACTTTAGGTCTTGTATAAAATAAATAGTTATTCATTTCATTCCTCAAAATACTTCCAACTGTAGATTCTTTCTCCTCTTGCTCTTCATCCTTCCTCTTTCCCTCCACCTTCCTGGTCTCCCTCCTTCCCTCTTTCTCTAGCAGTACCCCTTCTTCCTCTTTACCCTCCACAGGTGTATTGGAAGGATTCTTTTTCCCTTTTTGGTGCATGAAGAGCTTCATTGTGACATGTTATGGACATGGAAACATGGATCCCATGAAAGGGGAAGGAAGACAGAGAAATCTGACCACTGGATCAGCAAAGAACTGTGAAAAGACATGACTACTGGCCTACGGAGATGCACCTGGGGCCTGGGTGTTTGTATGAGATTCCCAAGGACCTTTCCCGGACAGAAATCTCATTGTGCATTGGCTGGGTTGGATTGCAAGGCCTTCCTTACACACTGTTTATGAGGATTCCAAGCCAAGTGTTTGCCTTTCTCTCTTGAATATTTCTAATCAAGACAATTGACAACTTGAGCCATAAAAATACTGTCTGGTATTGCTAGTGGGAGAAATTTCCTGTTTTATATATTTTAACAGCAGTAAAGTTCAGTCCATCCCAGCTTCCCATAGTCCGTCAAAATTCTCCTCTTGGCTCGTCACATGAGGGCAGCTTCCATGGGACCCTGAGAGTCAAACCTTGGACCCATAGGTCAGAAGAGTAGACCTATTTCAACTAACAGATTCAGCAAATAGTAGCAATAGCGTGAAATGATTTTTGAAGAAATAAAATAGAGGTCTAGGAGGAACTCCAAGGTTAATAAAGCAAATCTAGTCTCTCCATTAAAATGCTTTAAATGATCCATTTCCTACATTCTGTATTCAGGACGGAACGTCCTATCTTCCCCTTTGCGTTCAAAGGGTGGCAAAGAGTCCAGAAACCTTATTTCATATTCTAATGTCACCAGTGTCTTTCAGGTGAGTTCTCATTTTCCTCTCCCCTCTGAACTGTGACCATGAGGAAGACCCGAAAGTACAACCCCACCACCAGCCTTGTGGGTGTGTGAATCTGGCAGTGACTGGACTCAACTTGAAGCTATGAATGAACATATACTTTGTGAGGTGCTGTGGAGAGTTTGGCTCTTACCTCTTGTGTAGCCATAAAAAGATCCTGTCATGGTTCCCTCACTTCCTTTTTGGAGAAAAGCTCCTTTTACAGAAATATTAGGCAGGAAGAATCATTTGTCAGGAGAAATGAAAGTGTAATGGGGATCCAGCGGGGAAAAGAAATCCAGTCTGGGTCTGGGTTTTAGACTGCTTTAAAATATTGACTCCCTAGAATTTACTTCCAGAAATTGCTAGTCAGGAAGACGTCACTAAAGATCACAGAGAATAACACTTCCTCAATTACTTTGTTGTATTTTGTTTGGGAGGGGGAAAAATAGGAATGTCAGGAAGCACAACTTTGGGAGACACATCCACATCAAAGACCATGTAAATGGCTGTTCACTGTCTGTACCGCTCTTCTGAGCATCCCTGAGAAAGGGTGGGACATGGGTGGTGGGTGGACTAACCTAACACCCAACTAAGCAAGGGAAAAAAAATAAATAAATAGGAATGGGCAACCTAACCTCTGGCCCTAAGATGGAAAGCAACAAAAATGAGTTTTATAATATAACTTAAGCTGGGGGAGAGCTTAACTGTTTCTTGAGCAAAATCAGATTCAGAGTGATACCAGTGGGATTAGGAAGGAACCAATAAAATGAGAAAGGGAATGGGGATTCTGGAGAGCAATCCTTGCCTTTGAGGAATCACCCAGTGGAAATGCCTGGAGGTTTGAGATATAAGGCTGCACTTAGTAAAGGATGAGGTGACTAAGCCATGAGTGTCCTACCCAAATTTTCACTGGCTCCCTACCCTCAATTATGGACAATTTGAAGTCTATTAGTTGAATTGCAGCAAAGATCTATGTGGTGTATTTATCCAGCATAGGGAGAAAAGTAGATAATATCCTCTGAATGGATTAATAGCCACTTTTCCAGGTTGGTATTTAGCAATTAGAAATAATATCTGAGAAGCCCCTAGTCTAGTGTCTAGCACTTTGTAGATGCGGAATAAATGTTGACTATATTTTTAAATAATTTCTTCCCAAGTATATTCTTTTCCTGTCCACAATGATTTCAGGGTAATATAGAGAATGTGATTCTAATGTCCTGTAATTGGTATGATTACACACAAATTATTGCAGTAATCTCTCAGGCTTGACACCTTCTCTCCCAGTCATACCTGTTCAGGCAAGTTCGGGCAAATTCAAAAGCATATGTATAAATCACCACACAGGAAATATAAAAACATCAGATAAATGGGATATAACTGTGACACATACACTGACTTAAAAATGATTATAGTATAACTGGGTAGCTTGCTTATAATTAAGAAGTTTTTAAAGATTCAAGATAGTCTAGTAAAAGAGTCTTCTTCAGAGTAAGTAAAGGGCTAAGGAGACCAGAGTGGATTTTTCTCCTTAGAAACTCAAGTCAAGTTGGAGGAATCATAATTACATTTATTTGTTAAATACCTCAAGTTAAAAAAATAAAAATAGACTAATGTGACCATGTTGACCGCTTTGACTCATACGATTTATTAGAATGTCAGTGACCCTATTTCCTCCTATGCTCAATAGAAAGTGTTCGACTTTAGGAGAAAGATTATTTTTTCACTGGAGACTTTAATTATCCTTCCACAAATAACCATTTCTCAAATTGACATGTGTTTCTTTCGTTAAATAATGACTTTTTAAAAAGCCAATAGTAAATATAATCACTAAATCTTGGAGTATCAAGTTCTGATATTAAAACATTTAAGTTTATTTTGACCCCACTTTTTATTTAGCTGTTAGTTTTCCCAGGGCATGCCCTGCTCCATCTATTGAAAATCTTATGCTGGCCCAAGTTCCTGAAGGGCAACTGTTAAAATCTACCAAGCCCTCTTGAGGCCACTAAGTACGGTGTACAAGACAGCACCTTAGAGGGAAAGTTTTGTAACAGACAGTCTGGTTGAGAACAATGCTTAACGCAAAGAAATAATCTATGATTTGGGATCTCCGGGAAATCAGTAAGTGATAATTTTGCTACTTTCAGCTAAGGCTGGCGGTTACAAATAAGCCTAAAACCTGGCTTTCCTCCATTGCTTATTCTCTCACGCAGACTGGAAAATAATAGGCCGGGCGTGGTTTTGGGGGTGGGGGCTAGAAGCAAGCATGATCAGGGCACTGCCTGTGTGTCTGGGGAGAAAGGACATGAGTACTGACATCTGCCTGCCCAATTCCAAGTATTTCAGGCTGTGCGTTGGTAGCAGACAACCTGGAAAGTGTGGTTCAGTGCTATTGCAGATAAGTGAGGCATGGAGAATTTAGTAAATGAGACTATAAAGAGCCTCATAGGATAGTTTGATATCAAAGGCTCAGAGAGGTTTTTGTGTACCTTATGGCCTACCACTCACTTGGAGTGTCCAGCTCTGTATATCTCTTCTCTCTGGCATGTTGACTGAGCAAAATGTTGAGGTTCTATCGCCATACTCAACTATGGGTCATTTCCCTAAGACACAGTTTTTTCTTTTGAGATCTCCTTTCTTCTGAAGTTTCTCACTTAGACTCTCTCCCCACGGCATCATGCCTTTGTGTCTCCTATACACTATGTCTTATTCTCAGTTCACAAATCTGCTTTCCAGAGGTTAGTGTTTCAGTTCACCACAAACCATTAGGTTTCAAACAGGAAGTCCAGAAGTGTGCAGACAGCTCACCATAAACGGGGTCCAAGTCTCCAACAGCAAAAACAGCCATAGTGCGTCTGGCGGAATCAATTCGGGGTCTCCTCAGCCAGCACTGGAGGCAGAAGAACACTACTCCGCAGAGAAGAGCCACCAGGAAAATCAGCAGGAAGAACCTGATGCCAGAAGAAGCAGGGAAGGCATGAGGTGGAGCGTGCAGGGAGGTTAAGAACTCCTGCTACTTCCTGTCTTCCATGAGACAGGGTGCAAGAAATCTGTGAGGCCAAACTCCTTAAGCAATGCCCCCCATCACTCATACATTCTCACTAAACTTGGAATGTTTGCTGCGCTCAGAATGGGTTGATCTTGCCAGGTGACGATGATCAATCATTTCCTCTGGAAATTGGAGGGTTGTTCTAAGGCACAGTGTCTTTATCCCTTAATTCACTCATCCATTATTCCTATCTTTCGGCTAGCCAGCCATGCATCCAACTAGTATTTAAAGCAACTGAACAGATTTTAGATGTTGGGTGGGGTTGGAGATTTAAAGGGAGACGAAGCAGGAGCTAACCACCTAATTTAGAGAATTAAGAATGTTAATTTTAGAAAATACAGAAGTCATGATGTAGAAGGTGTCTAAAGACTGTCTTTTAATTTCTGAAAGACTAGCTTGTAAAAGGTAGAAGTCTTATTTTGAAGGTTTTTAAGACTTTTGAAATCAGTAGTGGAGTCCTTTAGGGAGATTTCAAAAGAAAGAACAATTATTTTACTGTTAAATTTCTCTAATTTGGGAATAAACTATTATTCCTAAAAACAGTTAAGTTCCCTGTCACACGAAGTACATAAGTAAACATAGCCAATAACCAGAAAGTGATGTTTCCACATATATTACATGACTTCTAAAATTTCCTTAACTCTATGATTTTGTGTGCCATTTCAATTATGTAGGAAACAGAGTATATATATATACATACCACCTAATAATATATATATACATAATATATATATATACCACCTAAATAATATATATATATGTATGTATATATCACCACAGGTTTTATAACAAACTGAGAATGTCCTTACCAGATATACCAGCCGTTTGTGTATTGATCTTTATAGTTTACACACCTGGTGGTAAAAGAGGAAGAGTTAATGCTGGACCTCTAGACGGCCAAAGCCTATGCTCTTGGACCATAGTATTTGTTCTGACCATACCTATTTCCCCAGAACGATCATGCACTCACTGCACACCACGCCCCAACACAATGAGGTAAATGTTTATAGTATGACCACTTCATCCGGGACACTGAGAATACAGGTAAATGTTCAACTGTCACCCATTGAAAATTGCACTGTCATAGGTTTGACTCTAGGGTTACAAAGACAGTTGTGTTTTGAGAAGGTGGTGACTAATTTTTCAGGGCTAACATATCACAGATATTAGGTATGAAGTTTCTTTAAAATGCAGATTCACCAGGGAAGGTTTATAATCTCTGTTAACCTTTAATATCTTGGTAGAGAAGTAGCAAGGCTGCAGACCTGGTTAGAGGAAGAATTTGGGGAAAGGGGAAAATGACTTAAAGCCACACGTACCATTTACCAAGGAGGGAAAAGTTGATTTCTTCAGTCAGGATAGTCAAACCACTTGTGTGTCTAGGCACAAGGTAATCATTCCTGGGATAAGTTTTAAAAAGTTTCCTCACACGAAAACAAAATTCAGTGTGATTTTCAGAAGGTTAAATTCCCTAAGTGTAGACACTTATGTGCTATTCATTGCAGAGTCCGTCCCTATGCCAGGCATGGGGAATGTAGGTTTGCTGATCGACTTTTTTCATACTTCGGTACCTGGGCCATTGTTGCTGTATTCTGGGATTAAGCAGTGGAAACCTGTTCATCACAGCCTGATAAGCTTGTGAGTTGAAGCTGTACTTAATCATGGCTACTTCAGCCTTTGTTAAAATAACACTTAGTACTTTCCAGCTTGAAAGCACTCATAACTGTCAGCTAATTTATTGCTCCCAGCATCTCCAAGGAGGTAGTGTGTCATGTTTATCATCATCCTAGTCAGAAGTGACTTTTTAATATATGTCAAGTGTCAACGTAAAAATTTTACCCCAAACATTTAAGAAGAAAGTTAATCACCCAGTGAACAAGTTTTTCGTTTTTTGTGTTGTAGGCTCTGTGTGTGTGTGTGTGTGTGTGTGTGTGTGTGTTTTCACCTAAAGACACAGGTACAAATGACTGGGAAAAAAATGGCAGTTGAAGTATAACTTTAAAAATCATCCTAAGACAAGAAATCATCGATATAATGGATTTTAAAAATAATTAATGACACATCCTTGTAAAGGAATGTTATCCAGTCATCAAAAAGAATGTAGATTCATATTTATCACCAAAAGCCTTGTGAAGTAAAATAGTAAAGAAGTCTCAGTTCTACTTTGTATATTATTTTACATAAATGCAATGTTTTCACTAAATAAGTATTTTATAGTAATAGACTCATATATACCGAGTTACTCACAATGCTTACTTCTCTTACAGTTGGTATCATGAGGTACTTTATCTTTTCCACATTTCCATATTGTTTGAATGTATAATACATCACTTTTATAGTCACAAAAATGTTAAATATTATATTAAAAAATATGAATCTTAAACATATAATATCCCACCTTAGACATAGGGAAATTCTCTTGGTGTCCTAGCCCAATAAAAGAGCAGAAGTTTCCCATTTGGAATCTTGAAATGGAAATGCATGATCAGGAGTGTGGATTGCTTCATCTCCCTCCATTACAAATCTCTGCTTACCCTCTCTACATTTAAAAATAGATCATATCCTTATCAAAATGTGAATTCTAAAGATTAATTACCTCAATTTGTTTCTCAGTTCTTTAATTTTTGAGCCACTCAGTATTTTTTGCCAGTGATAACAATTATCCAAATTAACTTATTTCACTTTCTCTTTCTGATCCTGTGCACTCACTGGTGGAGTTTCTGATATGCAGTAAATACAATGGCCAAGAAGGAGTTAGCTGGACAAATGCAAAGTGATCATGCAATTTCCAAATTGCAGGTACCTTTGGGATCATTTAGTTCACTCAGGAATTTACACACTCTCCAAATGAAACCCAAAGTAGGAAAGTTGGTGGGGAGGTCACTAGCCGGCCAAAGAATTTAAACCAGATTACAAGTCTCCTGACTCTGTGTGCTTCCCTCCTTTCCCACCATTATTTCCATGTCTTTCCCAAGGTCAATTTTTAAAGGTCAAGTTTTCTTTCTTTTAAGTAGACTCATGCCCAATATGCGGCTTGAACTCACAACCCTGAGATCAGGAGTCGCATGCTCTACTGACTGAGCCAGCCAGGTGCCCTTAAATAGATTTTTTTTTTTTTAATTCTTAAAAAAAAGTATCTGAACAATAACAATATTCTAATTGCTCAAATTTTAGATGCAAGATGTTCAGTGTAGGAAAAGTTACGTTTTTTAAAATGAAGTTATTACTCAGAGATTTATATATGATTGGTCAAATTGGGATGATGTCAAAAATGAAAAACATTCAGGAGAAATGAGAACCAACTATGATGCTTAAGGAAGACATTCCCAATCATCAGAGTTCTCTGGAAGTGGTTGCTGATGGATTTTTTTCTGACTGTACTGGAAGACTACTGCCCTACTTTACTTGGATGTTGTGGAGATGATTCTTCCTCTACAGGGCTGATTTGCCTAGTTGATCTTTATTCTTCTTCTCAGTGCTGAGATTTTGTGGACCTAAGACTAACTACAAATTCCTTAATTTGATAAATTCAAGAACAAAACTGCAGAATTGCTCCAGTGGCTCCTTTGCTAGAATCTCCTAGAACTTTCTTCTAAACCAGTTATATAACTTCAGGGGGAATTAACTCACTTTCAGATTCACGATGCTATGAGGTAAGGTCACAATATTATAATCCTCACTGCACAATTGGAAAATTCAGGCATGAAGTAGCTTGCCCAAGATAACAAAGCTGAAAGTGGCCAAGTCGGGCTTCACGCCCAAATGGTCTGGCTGTGGAGTCTGTGTCTCTTACTACCATGCAGCCCCACCAATGGGAACAGTAAAATCCAGCTCCGGCCTCACATTACTATGTGGAGTACTGCCTGAATGCATTCAATATCCTGTGTTCCAAATGCTTTACAAGTATTAGAAATACAAAAAGCAATAGAAATGAGAACATGGAGGGTATCACACAAAGAGAATAAGCCAAGAGTGAGATCAGTTTTTAAACTGAATATAGTAAACCCCATATGTAGTATTGAACCCAACTTGAGATCTGGCTTAAGCTTTCTAGCAGTTAATAGGACGAGAGAGAGATTTGGTTATATAGTATCCTTTAAAATTAACAAAATCATACAGCATTACTCACCAGATGCACAAGTATTCCTGGAGTAGACACCAGAGAAGTCAAACTATGGGGCTTTATGAAGAGGCTACTGTTGGCAATGGGGACGTTTTTCATATGCTCTTAGAATATATGCAGTAACAAATTTCATGGATCTTTTTTCTTTTTTAAATCATTCCTTAACGTAGACAAGAGTGCAATTTAGCTATTATAATCTGGGAGAGAGATGGATACTGTATCATATCACCTGGAGACTGGCGGCTTGACCTAATTAATCTGGGGTAAGTTGTATAGTATCTAGAAGAATAGATGAACCATATATCCCTCCAGTATTTCACCCAGTGTATAGTTTCATTTAATATTGAACATACAGTATGACTTTATAGTGCAAAATTGTAATACATATATAGTAGTAGCACAGCAGTACATATCATATACATATATGTATGGTACATAATACATACTTTGTAGTATAAAATTCTAGCTCAGGAGTCAGTCCTGGGTCCAAATCCAAGCTCTGCATCTTACTTGCTTACTCTTGAGCAAAACATTTAACTTCCTCAAGGCAGGTAAGACAGTGACATATTTGGAATCTATTAATGCAATTAATTGACAGAATCTTGTGTATGTATGATCATATTTATGATTTGTAAGTCACCCTACTTATGAACATATATGCACATCCATGCACTTGCTCATTTTGGGGAGGGAAAAGGATTAGGGGTGTAATGGGGAGGCTCTATCTTATTTTTTTCATATACTAAATTACTTATAGTATTTAAATTTTATATAAAGATAGCCTAGCAATGCATTGTTCATACAATGAAATGCCGTTATAAAAATTAACTGAGTAGAGGCACTGGGTGGCTCAGTCTTTAAGCGTCTACCTTAGTCTTGGGTCATGATCCCAGGGTCCTGGGATCGAGCCCCGCATCGGGCTCTCTTCTCAGCGGGAAGCCTGCTTCCTCCTCTCCCACTCTCCCTGCTTGTGTTCCCTTTCTTGCTGTCTCTCTCTCTCTCTCTCTGTCAAAAAATAAATAAAAATCTTAAAAAAAAATTGACTGAGTAGTTTAGATCAGAAAAAATAGTTTGGGTTTGAAAACAAATATAAATAGAACTAATCATCTCTCGAACACCTTGTAGTGACAAAAGATTTGGGATAGCATCTATCTTCAATACAAATACTTACCTAATATCACCTCTCTGCAATACCAGCTACTTTCTTGCCTTCTCTTTTTATTTTCTGCTAGTTGGCATTTTATTTGAGGTGGACTCTTCATTCAAAAGCAATGGTATTAATGACAAACACAGCAGACACTTGCATGCAAAGTGAGGTAGCTAAAAAAAGAATTGTTCTTAAGTACTAGTTGAAGCCCTGCGTTAATTTGCTACTGTGTTTCTTTGAGTCTCAATTTCTTTACCTGGAAAGGAGACCAGTGGCCTCATTGATTGGAAAGTCAGCTTATCAAGGTCCTCAATAGCACATTTTCCTGTCCTATTGATTGAAAAATCAGATTCAACATTTATGATCATATTGATTGAAGAGTTAGATTCAACATTTATAATCCTTTCCAATTATGAATTTCTGTATTCAATTATTCTGGGTCATAGAGAGAAGATAATTGGGCAAGATGAGACAGCCAGGAGATCCAGAGTTAGGTAAGTACATCAGTCATCAAAACCTCCATCATGTCACAAACACCAGAAGACAGAAAAAGGTGAGTCCAAAATCAATGCAAAGAAAGAGCAATGGAGAGCCATGCAAAAGCTGGAAGAACAGTACAGACTTAACACACAGATGATCAATAATGAGATGATCCGCCAAAGCAGATGAATGGTTCCAGGGCCAAGGAAGTCATTCCGCATAGCATGGCCTCTTCATCTGGAAGCAGTGCCCAGGCCGTGCGTGAGACCCTGGCCTTGAGGGTAACTGGTAATAATAATTGAAAACAGTCAGCTGGCCATCAGGGCTGCATGGAGGAGAAGACCGTGCATGGCAGACATGATTTTCTGACACTTGCACTAAGTCACGGTGCATTTTAGCTCTCATGAATCATCAGCAGCATTATTAATGGCACCTTCTCCCCATCTCCCGAATAGAATTCTGGGAACCATTAAGTCTACGGCCCCAAAAGTGAGAAAATTGAATCAATTAGTCACATAACCTATATTAGACGCACTTTGAAATGTACACACAACACAGGTGAGAATCTTTGTCAGCTTGCTTATATTTGAAACTGAATATCTTAACAGCAGCCCACCATCACTGTGACTTAGGAGTGGGGTTGCAGCGAGAGATGACGTCGTGATGCTTTCATGAAACTGAAGAACCCTTGACACCACTGTGGTGGAGAATGCTGTAAGCAAAAATGCCTAGAAATCAATGAGGCTCTTTATATTTACCAAAGCTAATCATAATGAAAGTGCATCTTTTTCCCGCTTCTAGAAAAATTGAGCCATTTGCATTTAAAAACAATTTGCTCTTACTTTTCTTGCATGATTATAGTCATCATTTGAAACTCATTTGGGGCTTCTCAAATGACTTGTGTCTTTTTTTATTCTTTGAATTTTGAAAATGCTAAATAAAAACATGGAGCCTCTTGCTATTTACTTACATTTCATTTTCTTCACATGGTGGGTCCGAGAGCACCAACTGAAACACATGTTTAGAACAATAAAATCCAAACATCTCATCAGTTTAATCCTTTAATACAAACAGCACTCAGAGACAATGTGGGTTTATATTATTTCGTTTGTTTTTTTAATTAAAAGCTCCATAGCAGAGTCTATTATTAGTGCACCAAATTTTAATTGAAAAAAAAAATCTCCTGGTAGATTCCCTAGCTCAGCAGTGACAGGAAATACATATAGTGAGCCAGATTCCTATCTGACACACCCATGTAGATGGATGTGAAAATGCCTTTTATTCTTTCTATAGGCAGATTTTGCTTCCTCTAAAGACCTTTCTTGCACCTTGCATTTTTTCTTTGTTTTCACATTTTAGCTAAAGGAAAGAAGTTCATTATTTGCGAAGTATTATTTTCACACAAGGAAATCAAGTTCCCTATGTGAAAACAGAAGTCCATCCCATCAGCATTAATGGGTGTTAAATATAGGCATGAAGGAGTGACTTTAACTATCTCTAAGGGGAAGGTCGATTTAAAATTACATGACATTCCTGTTGAGATTTACATTTCTCTCTTTATCAAAGGAGAGAGAAAAAGTAATAACCTTGATTGCTTTGTTTTAAAGACCCAAACCATCAGCATTTCAATATAATTATCCTAGTTCTCTGTATTGAGCCTTACAGGTTACAGTAACACATCACAGAGGAAAGAAGGTACTCTGTCCTAGAAGTTTTGTTTGTAGGTTTGTTTTTCCCTTGAAATGAGACTCTTTCCATGCACGATGAGAAAAATCTTTACATGTCATTTAAATGTAGTCCTTAAACTTGGGTTAATGAGATCAGTGAAGTATTTATTTTCCTGGAGTATACCATACAAATATGAATACAAGTAAGAAGTTACAAAATTTAAAATGATAAGCCACGGGATTTTTGTGAGATATGTCTTTTTTTCCCTTTAATCCCGAATGCATCCTCTTCAGCACCTTATCTTTACTCCACCAAGTTTATCTGGGCAAAGAGATTTGTGGAGTTGCAGATGGAGCCATGAATTGGCCATCAGAGAGCATGGTAATGAACAATTTATAAGCACAGAAAATGAGTTGCACTCTCTTTTGCTAGAATGCTGCAAATAGATTTGCATACTAACTGAAAGGAAAATGAACATTCAAATTTTGTCCATAAAGAAAGTTTATTTATGAGTAGATGAAATCATTTGGGATCCAGCTTAACAGATAAACAGATAAAGCCCACATTTCACTTTCAAGTCACTCCCTAGTCTTCCGGTGTGCTGCACCCTACCTAGCAAGGAGTCCAAAGTCTTTGATTATTTCCACCTCACTGCTGATGCATTAGCTGATGGACTTCGGGGTTATCATGAAATGATAAGCAAGACCGAAATCTTTCAGATACATTGCATTCAAGTAACACAGATACAGAGATGCAGGTATTAGTCTGAATGAGATGCTAACGCAGAGGATCCAACATAAACTCTAAGATGGTTCTGTCAACATTGTTCCGCACTGAAAATCAGGCAAGCCTCAAGTACAGTTGCAGGCAACAGTAAACATGTCTTAAATTAATGCTGCCACAGCATTTGGATGTATCAGTAGCATTTTTTATTTTAAAAAAGTGCACAGCTTAGCAAAGTTAAGCAAAGATTACATTGCATTATATTACTTCAATAGCAATAGAAGTAATAAAGAAGAAATAAGACTAATGACATGGAGCACTTCGTCTTCTGTGTTTCTGACCGATATAGTAAGTCATAAGATGCTGGTAACACTGTCTTAAAGGAAATCTTTTAAATGTGAGAGTAGTTAAGTTGCCTAAAGAACAAATCTAGAACAAGTCAGGTTCTTAGAGTACCACTGAAAATCTTTTCCCAGAAAGAGAGATGGTTACCTGGAAGAGTGGCAAACACAAGGTTCCCGCTTTTGAGATTACTGAAGTAAAACTATAAGGTCTGGATCTCAACATATTTAAGGAACAAGCTGCTCGAAGCTAGTGGTTGGCCTTCTGTGTTGATCTCCCTCTTTCCCTAGAACTTGTTAGCCTCTAAGTTAATGCTTCCCACCAGAGCACTCATTAGTGATGCTCCTTGTGACTGGTAATGTGCACGCTGGGGGGCAGGCATGTTGGGCGCGTGCTCATGGGTACTCAGAGTTCAAGGAATTTCAGTGTAAAGTCAGAACCCTGGTACTGTTTGTCAAGCTCTTAGAAGTAAGGGTTATACATGCTGACCTGCAAAACTAGCTGGCTGCTTAAATAACTCAGGACATTCAAGAGCATGTTTTATTCCAGGGCACTTCTGGAATTTATACAGGATCTGGTACTTGGAACGTTTAATTTTCTTCCCTTTGTTGGTCCTTTTGTCTCTTCATTTCCTACACATCATTTTCAGCCCCAGGCCTAACTCAACCTTGGGCATAAAGCTTTCCTTGTCTCCTAATGATCGTGCCCTACTATTTATTTTTATTTATTTTTTTTAAAGATTTTATTTATTTATTTAACAGAGAGAGATAACGAGAGCAGGAACACAAGCAGGGGGAGTGGGAGAGGGAGAAACAGGTTTTCCACTGAGCAGGGAGCCCGATGTGGGGCTCGATCCCAAGACCCGGGATCATGACCTGAGCTGAAGGCAGACGCTTAATGACTGAGCCACCCAGGCACCTCTCGTGCCCTACATTTTAAACAGTGCATATTTCAATATTTGAGGAAACAACTCCAACACAACTGCTAAAAATAAATAAATAAATAAATAAATAAATAAATAAATAAATAAAAGCTTGCAAAAATATCTAGGGAAGTTCTGAAAAAGGACAATAAAGAGGCATGAAGTTACTTTATATTAAGACTTATTAGAAAAGTATAGAAGTTTACAAAAATTGATATGGATGCATGTAAACAATAAGATAAATGTAACAGAATATAATTCAGAAACAGATTCGAGTAAACAAAAATTTCAGCTGTCATTTCAAGCCAGTGAGGAATAGACGTTATTCAGGGAATGATGAAGACATGAGTGGTTAGGTGGAAGGAATGGAGCAAATGGTTTGTAAGATGCTTAACCACAATCACGATTAGACAAATACTGCTTACGATTATAATCAGAATGGCAAGTTGAAAAAAATGATAATAGATTAAAGAGACATAGCTATGGGGAGATAAGTCCTCTCTTACATGGTTGAGAAAACTGTACAGCCTCTTTGGAAGACAATTAGGCAATACCTATTAACCTAAAAACTGAATTCCTGTTGGTCAGGAATTCTCCTTCCAGGAATAAAACCTACAGATACTACTACAAGAAGCACAAATAATTACATGCAATGATGTTCACCAAAGCACTGTTGGTAATAAAATATTAGGAACAGCAAAATGTCCATCAAAATGCGACTGTTTGTTTAAATACAAAAGGATTATATCTGCTCAACAAAATACTAAGCAGCTGTTTAGAAAGGTGTGGCAGGGGCATCTGGCTGGTTCAACCAATAGCGCATGCAACTCTTGATCTCAGGGTTGTGAGTACAAACCCCATGTTGGATGTAGGACTTCCTTAAAATACCATAGAGAGATATCTAGATAGATAGATGATAGATAGATGATAGATAGAAAGAAAGGTGGGGCAGGTTGCAGATACTGACTAGGAAAGTCCTCTAAGAGTTATCATTAAGTATAAGGAACAAATTGTGGGACACTGTGTATATCCTGCTAGTTTCTATGTAATAATTAGGGAACTATAGCTATTGTGTTTTCCCTCTCTATGAAACATACACACATATACTCATATACGCATAAAACGTCTCTGCCTAAAACTATTAACAGTGAGTTGCTTTGTATAAGGGAAATGAGAGTCTGAGGAAACAAGAGTAGGAGAGAAATTTATTTTTCACAGTTCTTGTATGTTTGATTTTATTCTTAATTCTGTCATCTAATCATTTTATACATACATTCATTTCTAAGGGTCAATTTTGAAGCCAATCACCCAGAATTCAGAACAAGCATGTGGTAGTTCAAGTCCCAGGATAGTTCACCACATCTAATTCAAAGGATAATACATGAATTAATTTATGATGGCATACCTAGATTGCACTAGAAACAAACCAGCAGTGTTATCTAAACTACTGCTCCGAACCGGCCATTAACGTGTACGGATTAGCTGAGCTGCATCTGGACAGGCTAAGCAGGCTGTGTGGTGGCCTCAGTCTGTTTAGCATGCCGCCACAGACACAGCCATGAATTACAAAGCAGAGGAAGGGCTTGGTGCCAATGCCAACAGGAGATAAGTAAACCAAGCCTACAGTATTATTTGTCCCTAGGACACCCTCCATTTTGAGTGTCTCTGAAGCCTGTAATTAAACAGAAGGAAAAATAAGCTCTTCACTGGTGAACTTATTTATTAGGCGGTCAGAACCCTGACTTCCGTCAGTGGAGTCAATGATCTTAAGAAATCCTGGGAAGGGAAAGGAAAGCCAGAAGACTGGAAGAGAGATGGAGTGGAAACAAGGAAAACATGTTTGATTTAGCTTTGGAAATTGGAACTATGACCAGCTGGATACATAGATTAAATAATCCTTGTGAAAAAAAAAGTACACAATTTCACAGCAGGTGGCTGACTGGGAGTTCGGCCCCTGATTGGAGGTGGGATCTATACTAACAATAATACTACAAACACCATGACTATATTTGGTGCTCAAATAAAAATTCATATTCAGTGCCACCTCTCTTTTCCCCAGATTGCTGTTTATCTGTTAGCTTCTGTGACTTTTTTATACCACTTCCTAAGGCCAGCATGGTAGATTCTGCCTAAGACAGCAGTTTCTCTTGTGCCTTCCCTTCTCAGCATCATGACAGTTTGAAGGTCTCAGAAAAAGAAGTCTGCCCATGGATGTCCTTTTACCTGTATACATTTTAAGCTTTTTATTCTGAGATAATTGTAGATTCACATACAGTTTTAAGAAGTAAAACAGAGGTCTTAAATACCCTTTACCCAGTTTTCTCCAATGGTAACGTCTTGCCTTATACAATTATCACAACCGGGAAATTGATACCGATACAATCCACTGCCTGCATGGTTTTTGTAATTCGTGTTTTATCATCTAAAAGTTGTGACAAATCCAATATTTTTTTTCCAAATGCATGCTTATGTGTATGAATGGTAGTGAGTTGACTTCACTGAGAAGTCAAGTTGAAGATGGATGTCTGCTACTAGGAACATGATCTCTTAAGTCCTTAAAATTCTATAGATTTCTTATGTTTGAATATAAAGGTGGAAGGAAGAAAAACTCTTGGAAAGAATCAGGAACAAGGAGAAAGAGTATATTATATGAGATCATACTCACAATATTTACTGAGCACTTGGATGTTGAACTCAATAATCATTCTCTTTGTAACAAGAGAATGGACAGATATATGTTCAATGGTACAGTGCTGGTGTTTTGCCCAGTCTTTCTCCTGTGCTGGGTAGTAGAAGAAAGTAAATCCTGCAGGAAAGGATGGTCATGAGGTGATATGAAACTATTATCTGGATTTGCGGCCTGGCAGAAGTCCAAATTCCCTGAAGCTCTAAAGGTCTATCGATATTTGTCCTTAAAGGTCATGGCATGCAGGTGTTCAAAAAAAAAATCTAAGGACCAAAATTCAAGGGATTAAGTGAGTAAACAGAAGTTATGAAAAGAAGTGGGCAATGCATAAAGGAAGGTCCAAAGAAAAAGGAAGGAGGCATCAATCACTCTCTTTATAGAAATTAATGGAGCAGGAGAAAGTTCTAGAAGTCAGAAGGCCTGGGCTAAAGTCACCACTTTGCACTAACCAGAAGTGTAACAATAAAACATTTATCTTCTCTTAAAACTGTATTTCCTACAAAAAAATGATAATAATATTACTTTGTTTCTTTCACATAATTTTTTTAGAATATCAACTTGAAAATACCAATATGAAATCAGACCAGGCATAGACGTAAGGAATTGAGCGCTGGAGCATCATAGAATAAAATAAATTCCAGAATCATTTCTTGGAGACTATGGGATCCAGGGTGATGTAAGGATGACTTCAAATGAGGCAGTATGTCTGGCTGTCCGATTTCATCATTTGCTTCTTCTCCCCACTGAGAAGAAATACTGATCACATTGCTAAACCAATGGTCAGTTTTCTTTTTTCTTTTTTTAAAGATTTTTATTTATTTATTTGAGAGAGAGAGAATGAGAGATAGAGACCACGAGAGGGAAGAGGGCCAGAGAGAGAAGCAGACTCCCCGCCGAGCAGGGAGCCCGATGCGGGACTCGATCCCGGGACTCCAGGATCATGACCTGAGCCGAAGGCAGTCGCCTAACCAACTGAGCCACCCAGGCGCCCCGCCAATGGTCAGTTTTCAGTCTTTATCTTACTTGACCTAATTGGCAGCATTTGACATAAGCAATCACTTCCTCCTTTAAACACTTTCTTCACCTGACTTCCAGAACAATACATTTCCTGATTTGCTTTCCATTTTATTGACTGGCTCTCTCCATCTCCTTTGCTGATTTTCTCTCATCTATCCAGACTTGATATGTGTGAGATGCCCTAAGGCTAAGCCTCAGACCTCTTTCTTTTCTATTTACATGCACACTTTCAGGAATCTCATTCAGTTTCAGAGATTATCCTCAACAAACTGAGGACTCCAAAATTCATCTCTCCAATCCAGATCTCTTCCCTGAACTTGTATAACCAACTGCCAACTCCATGTCACCATTTGGATGTCTACTAGACTTCTGCAAGTAAACTTGCCCCAAATCTAGCTTCTGATTTTCCTCACCTCTCCTCTACTCTTTCATTCCCACCCATCTTTCCTATTTCAGTACATTACAACTGTTTCCTTTTGGTTGTTCGGGCTAAAAAGACTTGAAAGACTTGAAAACACTTTTTAGTGTTTAGTCAATCAGCAAATCCTGCAGTCTCCACTTTCAAGATATATACAGAGCCCTACCACTTTCATTACCTCCTCCAGCAACTTTTCACCACATCACATGTCACATGAATTATTTCAATGGCTTCCTAGTAGATTTTTATTTCCATCTGTTTTTACACTTGCCTGCCCACTGTCTACTCTTGATAGAGCAACCACAGTGATGCTCTTAACTATAAGTTGGATCCTGTCACTCTTCTGCACACAACTCTGGAGTGGCTTCTTATTTCCCTCAAAGTGAAAAAAGAAATCCTTGCAATAGTTTACAAAACCTCACAAGGCCTCTTCTCTCTTCTCTTTCTGGCCTCATATTCTACTGGTCTCCTCTTGATTCACTCTGTTCCCAGCACACTGGACTTCATGATTTTCCTGGAACTTCCCAGGCATTCTCCTGCCTCAGGGCCTTTGCAATTGTTCTTCCCTCAGTCTTTAAGGCTTCCTTTTTTTTTTTTTTTTTTTCTCATTTATCCATTTGGCTTCCTTCCTCGCTTCCTTAAGCTCTTGGCTCAAATGCCACATTTTCACTGAGGCTTTCTCCAACCACTATATTTGATATAATGACAACCTCGTCCCCAGCCAACACTTCCTATCTACTCTTTCTGTAATTTATGTTTCCCAAAGATTTTTTGGAAAGGCCTACTTGTCATGCTATTGTTTCTCTCCCTCCTCTGAAGTGAAACAGTCATGAGCAAATGTAATGGAACTAACATGAGTTCACTTCTCAGTGAGTTACAGGTAGAGACTCCACAGTTGGAGTTGTCACACAAAGGAAACTTGATTTGCAGCAGAAAAGGAGATCATGGAGGATATTTCCAAAGCCATGTCTTTCTGAGTAGGGGTGAGTGGGTTCCATTTATTTAGGGTTAGGATAAATATTTGGAAAGGAGAGCTTTGTCATCACATGTAAAGACAGGCATAAGGTTGCGCGGGCCTACTTAGAAAACAGGCCTATATATGCAACCTATGTTATGTTAATGAAGTGTGTGCTCCTCCTAGGCCCGAGGCTTTAACATTATAATGAAGCAGAAGTTAACTGTGGACAGAGGAAGGTCTGTGGATGTGCTCCAAGAGCCAGTACACACTGGATGGGGCCCTGAGCCCCTTATTTCTGGTAAGGAATGCAGGGCCTTGCTTGCTTTTCAAGCAGCCCTGGGAGTTTTTACCACTGATTTATTGTCTCTGATGTGGTTAGGCTAGAGACTTGTTAGTTTGTGCATTTCCTTTGTTCCTTTAAAATCCTTGACTACGGGGGTTTTTGCATTTCTTTGTCATTCCAACACCTCCTAGGAAGTTCTGCAGGAAGTGTGCTTGGGCAAGGACAGCTGGTAGAGCCTGGATCACAGAAAATACTTGGTGGTAGGGTGAGGCCGCAAAAATCACATCTCTTGCGTGAAGAGAGCTATACTGGGTCTTTCTTTTACTGGGGATCCATAACTCTTCTGCTTACAGGTAGGAAATTTGCCTATTGCTGTTTGGTTGACTGTGTATCTCTAGTACCTACAACAGCGCCTTTCACATAGTCAGCACACAATAGGTATGTGCTGAATAAATGAGCTAAATGATTGATTAAGTAATGAGTGAATGAGCTGGCTTAGTCACAAACAGCTGGTTGACCTGAGAGCAAGCTGCTTGTGGGAGGAGAGAGAACAGACATTCTTGGGCAGTGAAGGCACCCTCCAGATTATGTGAGAGGGGGGAAAAATAAGCACAAACTGAAGGTCACTTTTGCTGGGATTTAACTGGCCAAACTAGTGTCACATGAATATAAAAAGGTATTAACCAGGAAAAAAAGGCAGAGGGGAAAAAGAGAACCAGAATTTCTACAAATGCCCCATAGTCAGATGAATCTAAGTTCAGCTTGGGGAGATAGTGTCTTTACAGCTTTTTGAATGGAAAAAACTTGACATTGGTTTGTTCTACATTCATTATTAGATTGTACCAGCAACTAAGAGGCCATGTCTGAAATGGACCATTAAATATAGTCCCTTGCAGATTTAACACAAATTATATCACTCTGAAAAGTGCTTTGACATAACCTGGAGTTAAACATTTGCTGTAAGTGCCACTGTTTATGGTAATAATTGACAAACCATGCTTAGGTTAGATGTGAGTAAGAGTTGTTTTATTAACCAGTAACATTATTGAATTCTTGAAAATTGGAGATTCTGGTCATGTTTTAAAAACAATTGGATAAACATTGCAGTGGCTAAATAGCTGAGTGTATTGCTTTGTAAATGTAATGTGACAGATACTAAACTCTACTTCTCAGTTTCTTTCACCAACTTCAGTGGAATTTTTTTTTCCTGTCAGATATTAAAAGTTTAGGATTCTAACTTTCCAAATTTGATTTTTAAAAGACATTGCTCAAAACTTTGTGAAAGCATGAGGGATAGTCTTCGTTTTCTTTTCATATTTTAACCAACCTGTGAGTTTGCTCCTTGGTGAGCCACAGATCCCAGGTGGAGCTGTCACACAAAATAAGCTTTATTTGCAGCAAATAAGGAGATGACGGGGAATAGCTTCCAAAGCTGTGACTCCCAGAGAGGGTGAATGAATACCCTTTGTTTAGGGTTTTGAATATTTAGATAGGGAAGCCTTGTCATCCTCTGTAGAGGCAGGCATAAGGTCACACACATGCCTTAAGGAAACATGCCTGTAGTATGTTGTATGTTATGTAAATGAGGCTGAGGCTCCTCCTTGGGTGGAGGTTTTATTTTAGTATTACAATGAAGTAAAGGTAATTGCTGGTTCTTCCAGGGGGTCACTTCACCGTCTATGTGCAGATGAAGTCAGGGGCTTAGCTCAGATGTTCTGGGTGGTCTGGGATGGCAGGAGGTCTTGTCAGGGCAGTCACCATCATCTGAGGAGTGGTTTTGGGTTTCATTTGTCTGAGTTAAGAGGTAAGCCAGAAAAAAGAGTTTAAGGAAAAATGTAAGGCAAAGGTTAGTGAGTACAAGCAGGTGGGCAGTAAAGGTCCGGTCTTGGGGTCCAGCTGATGACAGTATCTCATATTACTTACCTGCCTACCTTCATTTTGGGGTGCTTGGTTTTCTCTTTTCACATAAAGATTAGAGTCAATATTTCTTTCAAAAGAACTATCAAAAAATACTTTTGAACTGTTGTATTATTTTAAATCCAGAAAAGATAATGGGAAAATTCAGTTTATCAGTTTTGCTGACTTTGTTGCCATGACAGTTGGTAAAAGGCAAATTGCTAGCCCCGTTTATCTATGTGGAAATTGGCTCGATTTGGTTTATAGAAAGGATACACGTTCTAGGAAATTTATTTTATTTCGATACCCTGCACTGACCAAAATATCCATAACTTTGTGATCCATGGAGATTCCTAACTGTAGCTACTAATTACTAAGTCTCTGTCACTGGGCTAAGCAATTTACAAACATTGATTCACTTAAAAAACAAAGTATTTTCATGTAAAATCATTCCATTTTACACATGGAAAAAGTAAAGCTATGGAGCTTGTGTAACTTGCCAAAGTTCACACAGCTAGGAAGTAACAGAGATAGAATTAGGAACAGACAACTGTAACCACCAGCAGTATTTATACACAAATACTCTTCTTTTAACCTCTAGTTATTGCTTTCTAAACATGGGGTACAGAGTCATCATTCTGTTATTTAGGAATATAGCAGTGGTCACTTAAATAAGATTTACTTCCAAAGAACTTTACTGGTACCCAATGTGTGCCAGATACTGGGATAAAGAGATAAAATTTCTAGTCTATTTCTCATCTATAACAAGGCTGATTGGAATAGGTTTTCTTTGATAACCGTCTAAAGAAAATGCTATTGGAATTTATAGACATAGCAATTATTTTCACATTAGAAAGAGTTGAAAACAATGACTACCCAATATCTACCCAAAATCTTTGCCTAGTTCCTTATAACACTGACTTTATTGAATTTTTCATTCTCCCAACCCCATGGATGGCTGGACCATTTGTGATGTTCATTTATTCACCTCATTAATGATTAGTATGTGACCCAGCTATAGACAATGAGACATGAAAAGCAATATGCTGTAGGGGACATGGATTATATGAAACACTTCTCCACACTTAATAAATATTAATCAGAGAATGATAAAACCTTTTTGACTTTGAATGTTTTGTGTTTAAAACATTATGTCTAATTCATAGCAGATTTCATGGAAAAGATAATATTGGAGATGGATTGGGAAGGATGTATAGAGATAAATAGTACAAGGGCATCTCAGTGGAAATAACAGAGTGAACAGAGATACATAGTCAAGACTGTGTAAGATACAGCTGGGGATTGGCAACCAGAGACTCCAATGTGGCTAGAACCAGGAATGCAGGGCCAGATCATGGAGGCCTTAAATATTAGAATAACAAGACTGGTCAAATTTTAACCTTCAGGAAATAAACCTGCTTAGAAGATTTTTGAGCAAGACAACACCATGATCAGTATCTCATCTAGAGATGACTCTGGCTGGAGAAAATGTCAACTGAAGTGTTTGTGGTTATTAACATCTAGATCCTGAAAATGGCTACATGTACCTCAGCATATTATTAATAATTAATCATGTGTTTAATTAACTTTTATTCAGAAGTTAGGCAGGCTAATAATTAATTGGTTTCCTAAGAGGATGAAAATAGTTTAGACTATAAATGTACAAAATGTACCAAAACATCAAAGAAGCAAAATATTCATTTTCCTACTGTGTAATTTTGCCAGAAATTCTCTAGAGTGAAGAATGTGAAAGAAACTGAAAGATTGACTACTACATGCCCTAGGGAACAATTTATGCTCCATGGAGTCTGCATTCCACTGTGGCTGAGGAAAGGAGCACTTTGTCTTTATAATTTAGACTATAATTTGGGTTGTGATAGGGTGACACTAAGTGGCTGAAAAGGGAAAGGCTTAGTCAATAGAAATCAAAATAAGAACAAAAACTTGCACTTGTGGTGACGTTTATGACTCCCAAGCAACAACACAAGGAAATTATACTCATAGTAACTTGGAATCATTAAAAAAAAAAAAAATCAGCAACTAGCAATTTCTTTCTTTCTGAGTAACTTAAAATCCTTACAAATGGATGATAAAAGCCAATGGAAATTGAATCATATAAGCTGAATTGTTAAATAAGATATTTTCTTTCAAAATAAAAAAATTAAATTCTCTATTGAACTTCTTGATTCAGAGGTATATTTATTACATGACTTTTTTTTTCTTTTTTGGTGTTATCAATAACAATAATACCAACAATAATAAAATAATTTTGCTGTTCAGTCTATACAATGGGCTTTCAATGAAGTATTTCTGAGTAAATTTACTCAAAATAACTCAAATAAATATATACATAATTCTTAACAAAAATATTGCTTTTGGATGCCTTTAAGAAATACCTACATGAAGGTGGAAGGAAACATATTTCCTTCTGGCACAACTCTCTTGTCAATTTGTGTTATTTCCAGGAAATACTTAGTGTTTTTAGAACTGATTTTTAAAAAGCATCTACATTTCTCTTCACTGAAAATTAAAAGGACTTCCTAGTCCAATATTCATTCATTCATCATTTATTTATTCAATCATTTTTTTTTTGTCCAGTAAATACTAGATTGAACCAAATAAAATTATCTTTTTTATTGGTTAAAAATGGCTAAACATTAGCAATTACATGTTATTCAACCCACTGTTTAGTAAGTACTTATGGATAATGGTGATAGATATATGGTATCTTTCTACGTGGACTCCTGATCCTCTGACATATGACCCATCAGTCTAGTACTAACAACCCCACTGGGGCAGCCCACTTTATGTTTGGATAATTCTAGCAGAATTTTTTTTTTCCTAAATTGAGCTGAGATCTTTCTTTCTGAATCTTCTACACATTGGTTCTAGTTCTGGCTTTTGAACCTCCTGCCCAGACAAAAAGCTACTCCATTTTATGTATCATTAGTCTGCAGATAGCAGAAAACCAACTCTGCATTTATTTCTACTTCTATCTTGTGGTTTTATCTTCTCTGCAAGAGACATTTTAGTTGCTTCCCCTGTAATGTGGTGATCCCAAATTGGCATTGGAAAATGGCTGCTGCATCTTCCCATTGTGCTTCCTCTCTAGCTTCTGTAATTCCCTCTCTTCTGGCTTTCTTCTTGCCTCTCAGAATCTCCTTACTTTTCTCTGGATTTTTTTTTTTTTTTTTATATACTAACCCCTTCAACGTCAGTGTTCCCAGGAGCCCATCCTCACCCCTTTGCCTTGTTCACTACAGGGAATCTGGATACAGTATCCTGTCTTTTGGCTTCAACTGTCATCCACCTGCTAAATGTTTCCAGCTCTAGCAGAAAACTCTGAACTGCAGACCTTTATATTCAACGGCCTCATGGATATCTCTACCTGGAAGTTCTATCTATACTTCCAGCTAGACATATCCACTCTTACTGTATCCACAATACATCATCTTCTATCAAGCTCTTATTTATTCTGTATTGTCTCTGTTATTTCTCCATCCATTCCATTACTAGAGGCAGAAACAGATGTCCTCAGATACCATAATTCTCATTCCTTGCTTATCTCCCTCTCTCCCCTCTCCCACACACAAGAGGTGACAAAGTTATAGTAAAACTGTTCTCCTTACTCTCTTCAATGCATCTACTCTTGGGTTATTGCTACACGAGAGCTGGAACTTATCAGCCAGACTCCGATGCTCCCATAAAGGTATTCTCATCTGTGGGTAGCTGTTAAAATTGGTATTTCTGTGGGAGTTTGAGGACTGGAATCTCCTATTTTGCCAGTTTGCTGATGTCACTCTGTTGTGTGATTTTCGAATGTTATACCAACCTTACTTTTCTGGGATAATCCTTAATTGGTCTTAACATATTATCCTTTTTTTTTTTTTTTTGGTAACAGCTTTATGGAGATACAACTCACATATCATATGTCACCATTTAAAGTATAAAATTCAATAGTTTTTAATATATTAACAGAGCTGTGCAACTATCATCATGACCAATTTCAGGATATTTTTATTACTCCCAAAAGAAACCCTGTACTCTTTAGCTATCATTCCCTAACCCTCCAACTCCTCTATTCTAGGAAACCACAATCTGCTCTCTGTCCCCATAGATTTCTCTATTCTGAACATATAATATATATGGAATCATAGCATATGTAGTCCTTGTGATTGACTTCACATTATGTTTTCAAAGTTTCTGAATATGGTAGCAATATTATCACTTCACTCTTTTTTATGGCCACATAATACTCCATTGTAGAGATATGCCTTATTGTGTTTATCCATTCATCAGTTGATGGACATTTGGATTGTTTCCACCTTTTGGCCCTTATGAATAATGCTGCAATGAACATTCATATATAGATTCTTTCATGGACATATGTTTTAATTTCTGTTGGATTGGAATTCTTGGATGAAATGATAACTCTATATTTAAATTTTTGAGAAAATGTCACACTGTTTTCTAAAGCAGCTGTACTGTTTTACATTCTCATCAGTAGTGAACAAGGGTTTTGACTTTTCTGTATACTTGTCAATATTTGTTATTATCTTACTTTTTGATCCTAACCATTCTATTAGGTGTGAAGTGGTATTGCCTTGTGGTTTTGATTAGCAGTTTCTTAATGACTAGTGACTTTTGACATCTTTTATTGTGCTTATTGGTCATCTGTGTATCTTCTTGGGAGAAATATCTACTTGAATCCTTTGCCTGCCCATTTTGAAGCTTATTTGCCTTTCTGCTATATGAGCCCTTTATATATTCTGGCTACTTAGTCCCAAATGAGATATATGATTTGCTAGCCTATTCTTCCACTGTGTTGGTTGCCTTTTTATTTTCTTGATAGTGTTTTTTAAAGTACAAAAACAGTTTTTATGGGGTGCCTGGCTGGCTCAGTCGAAGGAGCGTGTGACTCTTGATCTCAAGATTGTGTGTTTGAGCCCCACCTTGGCTGTAGAGATTACTTAAAATCTTCAAAAAAATTAAGTACAAATTTTTTAATTTTAATGAAGCCCAATTTATCTTTTTTTCTATGGTTAGTTGTGTTTTAGTTGTCATCCCTAAAACAAAACAAAACAAAGCAAAGCAAATAACAACAACAACAACAACAAAAAAAAACAGTGCCTAATTCAAAGATAAAAGTTTACACATTTTTTTTTCTGAGAGTTTTATAGTTTTAGCTCCTGCATTTTGGTGCAATTCATTTTAAGTTAACTCATCCATATGGTACCAAGAAATCTGCAGAAATTTAAATTGTTATCTTATATGTAATGTGTCATTTTTCTCCATTTCCAAGATATTTTCACTATCTTGCTTGTTAGTTTGATTATAATGTCTATTCGCATGGGTTTCTTTGGGTTTAGCTTTCTTGGGAGTTATGGACTTTCTTGAGTCTGTAAATGTATATCTTTTATCTAAAATTTTAAGGGGTTTGGTCATTTTTTTAAATCTTTTTTTTCTTCTTCTTCTTCTTTTTTTTTTTCCTGTCCTTACTCCTCTTTTCCTTCTGGGAACCAATTATGCATATGCTAAGCCTTTTTAGATTGTCCCAAAGGTCTCTGAGTACTTACTCATTTTTTCAATCTTATTTTTCCCCTTCTTAAGATTGGTAATTTCTATTGATCTATGTTCAAGTTCACTGACATTTTCCTCTCTCGTCTCCATTCTGCTAGGTCTAAAATTTCTTTGTTGTTTTCTGTTTCTTTACTGAGATTTCCTATTTTTTCTAATATATCTTCTTTTCCCCATGAAGCACAGTATAATAGCCACTTTAAAGTCCTATCATATCATTTCAACATCTATGTCATTTTAGATTGACAACTGTTGATTGCCTTTCTCTTAGAATAGCTCACAATTCCTAATTTTGTGTATATCAGTTAATTTTGGATCATGTCAGGAAAACTGTGAATGCTTTATTTTTATACTATGGATTCTGCTATAATTCTTTGGAAAACATTTTTACTCTCTTTTTAGTGGTCAATCAATCCAATTATATTTAGATTACAAATTCTGTCTCATTTTCTGAGGATGGTGGCTCAAGTCTCAGATCAGTTTCTTAAAACATTACTCCATTGTTTGAGTCAGTCCTGTACTTAGTTGGGCTGAGACTTATGAGAATTTTTTCCCAAAATTAGCAATTCTTTCTCTAGCTCTCTGCCATCTGCCCACATCCCCAGCCCACCTATTTTCCTTTTTTGTTTCCTGTGGCCAGAAAAAAGTTGTTGGAATTTCCACATTGTATCAACCTGAAGTTGTAGTTTACCTTCAAATACTTCTAAAAGAAAGCAGACAAACAAATAAACCTTGAAAACTCCCCCCATAGTGTTGCTTCTTCATACCAAGACTCCTTTCCACAGTCTAGAGTTATTTTTCTTTGTTTGTTTTGCCTAGATTCTATAGCTCTTATCAACAGTAGGGTTGGGCTATTGGAAGCTCACATAACTATACCAAAACTGGAACTCACATTGTTTTTTTTGTTGTTGTTAAGTATTCTGCCCCAGTTTTTTTTTTTTTTTTTGGTTATATATTCCAGAGGGAATTATATATAGTTCTGATTATAAGGAAGGAGAAAGGGTGTGACAAAAGAAACAGTATTCAATTATTAATCCTACATCTTCAGTATATGAGGAAAGGAAGTCAGTTTTATTCTTATTTGAAATTAATTAGTTGTTTGTACTTGGGAAAGTCATTTTGCTTTTCAGAGCATCAATTTGCTTAGGAATGTGTTATCAGACAACTTTGCAGAAACCCTTTATAAATTCCATATTTCTACAGAAAATAAGGGGTTATTATACTCAGAATCCTGACCCAGCTTTCTTAAGAGATAATTTTGTTTAGTATGTTCGATTATTAAGAAGCATTTTAGCATTTTGCCAAAGTCAAAGAGAAACCTAAGAAGTATGTAGAGACTGGGTTTTGATCTGTGACTTAGTCTACAATGTTGCCGCTCCATTAGTTGAGGCTGAAATAATCACCGTCTGCTGATCCATCATGTCCTCTGAGCATATTTTTCTTTGCTTAGTTTTCAGGCGGGCTTGGAATTAGGGATCTAAATTAGAAATTATCTTATCTGCTTATTAACTTATAGATCAGTTTCATTTTTTAGAGAAAGCAATTAAGAATATGATGAGCCTGCAGTATGAGAGGCTTTATGGTTCTCATCACTTAGAAGAATAGCTAAGCAATAAAACACATCTGAAATTTATGGATTTAAGACTTAAACCATGGTGACTATAATTTTTGATTTTAATAAGCTTTTTACTCCTCAGTAAATGAATAAGGAGTAATTTTTAAATTACATTTGCTCCTTCATGCAGTTACTTTATTTCTGCTTCCTCACAACATACCCATTTGTTCATTAGAATTTGTATTCAGATATTACTTGTAACTGGCATATAGGTAAAAAGCTATGCTAAAAATAATTTATTTGTGATTTCAAGCCTTAATTTTCACTTAATTTTAGGAAGGAAAAGACAGAGAGGAAGCAAATGACTTTTAAAAATATAAAAGTTGTGTGTTTTATCCCATTTAAAAATATTGATAGAATTTTAGACTGGAATTTGAAATTACATGACAATACCTGACACTTTACATGAAGCATTATCTGATCAATTTCTTTGGCAAAACCATTTAGCAATGAATACTGAAATATATTCTGCTTTAAGGTATTTTATCAATGAATTCATGCATATTATATTTGAAATTTCACGTTTGGGTGGTCCATATAAATGCAGCATGATAAATACCAAGTATCATTATTATTGAGAACCTCAGAATTTCAGTGGCTGTGAATAATTTATTTTCCTTTTTATTTCAGATTTTCAAAGAACCTGTCAATAACTCTAGCTTTAATATAATTTCACCATCTTTATGTTTTACTAGTAATTCTTTTCTTAGTAACATCTCTAGAACCACAATGTGTGATTTGTTATATTATTATGACCTAGATTCATCTTTGCTCTTTGAAATAAGAAGGTCCTAGAAGTGAGGCCAAAAGAAGTGTCTGGGTTTCTGTTGTAAGTTTAGCTGAATGTTTTTAATAAACCAGGTAACTTTCTGCTTTCCTACCACTTGAAAATGGAGAAATCCTATTGCCCTTACCATCAACAGGAGTTTGAATTAAAAGCTCTTTGAAAATATTATTGTACTTTCCTATGATGTCTTAGGCATGGTGAACTTTCCATATACAAATTATTAGAATTGATAGACAGTGCCAGTCCATATGATTCTGGTAAAATGGTGGGCTAAAGTAGTAAATTCCTCCCACTATCAACAGCTAGAGATTCTGGATTTAATACAACAATATATGAAATGTGTGGCTGAACTAACAAAATGGAATAAAAATCCCCAGGTGGTAGAAATGAAAAGTGGTAAGTTCATGGGCTGAATCTCTGGAAGTCACAGGGCACAATAAATAGAAGCATTGAGTATCAGACTCAGTGTATCTAGCACTTGGATTTTTATGACCAAACTTTAGTTCATTCATGGGAGAAGTTGGAAAAAAGATTGATACATATAGCTGGGGCCCTAAGAGAATTGAAACCTCAGTGAAAAGGTAAAGTAGAATAAAATCTAAATACTGACATAGGAAGCAGATGGACAGCAATGAAGCTTCTCCCTGGCTAGATTCTGGATTGAAAAAAACAAAAGGAAAACTTGGAAACCTGAACTCAAGTCTTTGAATATTAGAGTCTAAGTTACCAATAACTACAAGATAGAGGAAACTTGCTTCTCAATAATTAAGATAAAAATTGGTTCCAAACCCTTGAGTACCTAACAGAGCAAATATAAAAATATTCTAAAGAGACATTCTACCATTGGATCACAAGAAAATCTCACAGAAAGAGGTCTATTGAATTGTCACAATAAAATAGTTTGGGGAAGATTATTAAGAACTGAAGAGTGAATCAGAGAATTGAGAGATAAATTGGAGAAAATCATCTAGAATTCAGCACATTCCAGCACAAACCAGTGGAATGCAGCACTGTCCAGAGACAGTGAGATAGAAACATGGAAGAGAAGTTTAGAGACAGGGAGAATAGACTGAATAAATGCCCAACACAGGTTTGATAGGAGTTCCAGGAGACAAAATGAAAAGTAATAACATAGTTTTTTGAACACAACATAGTTGAGAATTTTCAGAATTAAAATTCTTCATTTTCAAGAAGCATAAGCTCCATAAAGAATAAATAATTCCACACTTAGACATATTTTATTAAAACTTCAGAACATTAAATCAAAGAGAATATGTAAAATACAAAATAGAGAAGACATGACATAAAAAGAACTGTAATTAGACTAACTATAGATAGCTCAACAAAAACAATAGGGATCAAGATCATGGAATAGTATCTTTACAGTGTGGTAAGAGAGTAACTGTCAAACTATAATTCTCTGTCCAGCTAATCTCTCAAGAATGAGGGTCATACGAAGAAAATTTCAGATAAACAAAGACTGAGAGAATTTTCCCCTGACAGGCTCCTCCTTCAGGAAGAAGCATTTTAAGTCCTGGAAGAAGTGGGATGCAAGAAAATATTGGGAAATATGTGAGTAAATAATCTTATAATCTTTGTATTGGTTGTGCGGAAAGCAAAGCTACCGATTAAAATTTAAGTAAACTTTAGAAGTTAAAAGTAACACAGAAGAATATAAATGGCACTGTAAAACTGAAATTAGTAGGACAAGAACAAGACATAAGTTATATTACACTAAGATTAATCCAATGGAAGAACAGGAAGGAGAAAAAGTATAAAGAAAAAGGTATAGTATGGAAAGTATAAAATTTCATATACAAATAAAGTCATCAAGGGCATATAGTAAAATTAAGCAGCATTATAGTGTATTAGATGTGTTTTCTCATTTAATTCTTACAATGATGTCAGGCAACAAACATCATAAGCATGTCATTTTACAGATTATTAAATTTGCAATGCAAATGATTTAAATTGCTCAAACTCACATAGCTAGAACTCAGAGAGTCTGGGTCTGGAGTCCATTCTGTTACCACTGTAATTTCTCTATATATACAAAATTCAGATGGTGAAATAAATCTAAAGTTATCACTAACTAATATGTAAATAGCTTAAGATCGACAGTTAAATATAAATGGTATAATATTGCCTGTTAAAAGACTCTCAGAATAAAGAACAACAACATCAAAATATGCTATTTACAAAAGCAAAGTCTTACAGAATAAATAATAAAATAATTAATGATGAAATTATGAAGGTGGGAAAAGATATCAAACAATGTCTAACTAAAATGCTTACTTTATATTAATAACAAAATAGACAGTAAAACAAAAAAAAGACTTACTAGGAATTAAGATGGTCATTATAGGATGAAACAGGAATAATTTATGAAGAAAATAGATAATACTACTAAATTGTATTTTCAAGATGGAAGCAAAAAAATTGCAAATCTAGAGATGTACTTGGAGAATATACAAAGAGTCAGTTTCTTTCCTTCCTCTTACCCAGCCATTTGGGCAGCTGCTTTTGGTTGGGGCCATCTTGCACCTAAGGCAGGAAGATGGTGGCTGCAAAGTAGATAAAAATGTCCCTGGGATCGATCAACTCTGGGCTCCCACTTGTTATGAAAAGTGGAAAGTATGTGCTGGGGTATAAGCAGACTCTGAAAATGCTCCGATATGGCTAAGCCAAACTGGTCATCCTTGCCAACAACTGCCCAGACTGGAGGAAATCTGAAATAGAATACCATGTCATGTTGGCCAAAACTAGTGTCTATCACCACCGTGGCAATAATATTGAATTGGGCACAGTATGTGGGAAATATTACAGAGTATGCACATTGGCTATCATTGATCCAGGTGATTCTGATAACATTAGAATCTTGCCAGAACAGCCTGGTGAAAAGTTAATCACGCAAAATATTTCTTTAATAAAACTCACCAGAGCTTGTTTTAAACACACACACACACACACACACACACACACACACACACACACACGCACACAGTCAGCTAAAGAATAGCATTATCTCCTTGATATTTATATGTCAGAAAATATTCATAGTGTAATTTTCCTCTAGCTTTATAAATACCCTTTACTAACACTCATGCTCAAAATTAACAAGTCAAACTTGTTCAGAGCTCAAGGGATGAACATTTTAGCCAAAATTTCAAAGATGCCTTGGATATAGTGCTAATAATGTTTCAATTTAAACAACTCATTTCTGAAAACGTTCCTGACTTTTCCAACTAGGTACGTCTCTCCTTATTTTGAATCTCCAAAGTACTTTGCTTATATTACTTTATGGAGCATGTCTTACATTAACTTGGTGGTTCTCCACCAGGGGCATTTTTCCCCACCAGGGGACATTTGGTAATGCCTGGTGACATTTTTGGCTCTCATGATTGTGGGGGATTTTGTGGTGGGTAGAGGCCAGAAACAATGCTAAGCATTCTAAAATGCATAGGGCAGTTCCCTACAATAAGAAATTCTTTGGTCCAAAATAATAGTGCTGAGGTTGAGAAGGAGAAACCCAGTTCTAGTTTGTAGCTTGTTAATTTTCTTTTTCATCTTCTCCACTTTCAGTTACATTGAAAGTATTATAGGGATGCCTGGGTGGCTCAGTCAGTTGAGTGTCTGCCTTCGGCTCAGGTCCTGATCCCAGGGTCTTGGGATTGAGTCCTGCATTGGGCTCCCTGTTCAGTGGAGAGTCTGCTTCTCCTTCCTCTGCCCTACCCCCTGCTTGTGCTTGCTCTATCACTTTCTAGCTCTCTCTCTTTCTCAAATAAAAAAAAAAATCTTAAAAAAAAAGACGGTATCATGGACTTGGTCTTACCTGGGATTCCATATAATTTGTAGTGTTGTGCCTGCTACAGGGTAAGTTAACAGTTGTGAAACTGAATTTCCATTCAATGTCAATCCTGAGTGTCCACTATGTGTGGGTTGCTCTCTTCAGAATGTGTGTGCAAGAGTCTAAGCAGATAGTCTTTATCCTCTAGGAATTCCCAGCTTAGTAGTGAAAGAGAGATATAAATAGATACTTCATAATACAATACACTATGTACTTGAACAAGAATATGAGGGAAAAGTATGCCATATGAAGCCAAAGTCAGAACTAAGGAGATTTCATATAGTAAATCAAAACAAAGCAGTACTTATTTGGCCTACAATAATACTGAAAAGTTGCTTTGCCTATTTCTGTAGGTAAACTAGGGTTAGAAAACAAAATGCAAGATAAAAGGTGTAACAGCAACAAAATCCCTTCCTTCCAAAATAAGAATGTTATTAGGTTTGCATAAAAACGGGAGACTTCCTTGAAGTCATCTTTCAATGCTGTTCTTGAACTGCTTAACTGAACAGTTATTTTAAAGTGCAAGAACTCTTCCTTGTACTTATTTGCCCCTTTTCCACGGCATTCTGTTTTTGTTTTATTTATGAACCATTTTTTCTATTCTCTCTAAGGCCTCTGATTAATGTTGTTTTTATATGAAGTTTTCCTGGAATTATCTGTGTTAGCTCCAGTGATATCTTTTCTCTTTTATGCTTATTTTGTTCTACTCTTTCTTTTTGAAAGATTTATTTTATATTTGATCATTGTTTGTGCATTCATATTTAAGACTGCAACATTATAATTCAGTAAGGTTCCTATGTACAGAATTCTTATATAAAAATGACTATTCCTCCTATATTCAAACAAGATCTATGTGAAGATGAGTTTAAAAGTATTGAGCAACTCAAGTAAGACTTGAAATAATGAAAAAGAATTCCAGTTTCTTCAAGTGAACTATTACAAAATTTAAATCTATATAAATTAGAATAATAGAGAAATTAATTAACAACATGACTGGAATTCTCACTTTATAATTAGATTAGCTATTTCTAATATTCATGTGAAAAACTAGACAAGAAAATATACAGGATATTTTTGAAAAAGTAGAGAAATGAGAGGTAACTAACATCATCATATTTAATTTATATTATGGTAATATAATAATTGAAAATGTATGCTAGAAAATAAAATTAAAGGTGACTACGTACCTACACTAAGCTAAATGACAGGTAATTTACAGACTGAAATGTGGAAATTAAGCTATAAAAGAAGCAAGAAGAAACTTTGAAAGTTATACACATACACATGTATAAAAACACACACATAAAGAGGGTGAGGCTGTCCATTTGAGTATAAAAGACAGTTCAAAAGCCAAGAGAAAAAAAGATTATTGAATTTAATTATGTAAACACAGTTTTAAAAATCTACATGACAAAGTAATATAAACATAGTGAAAAGAAGAGGGAATGCACACGAAATATATATGACCGATAATCGGTCTGATTTCCTTAATACAGTGCCCCCCCAAATCAGTAAGCAAAAGATGAAGAATATAACTGAAAAAGTGCAATAATTATGAACAGAAATGCCAGTACATATGTATTATTCAACATTCTCTAGAGATAAAGAACCAATAGGATAGATAGGTAGGTAGGTAGACAGAATGAAAGATAGAGAGAGAGATACATATAGATATAGATAAGAGGAAACTTATTATAGGAATTACCATACATGGTTTTAGAGGCCCATAGTCCCACAGTTTGCCATCTGCAAGCAGGAGAACCTGGAAAGCTGGTAGTGTAATTCAGTCTGAGTCTGCAGGCCAGAGAAGCAGTGGGCCAATGGTGTTAAGTCCTGGTGTGAGGTTGAAAGCCTGAGAAGCAGGAGCTTCAGTGTCTGAGGGCAGAAGATGGATGTCAGCTCATGAGGAGAGGAAATTCACTCTTCTTCCATCTTTTTGTTCCATTCAGGCTGTCAGTGGATTGGATGATGCCTACTAGCTTTGGAAAGGGAGATCTTCTTTATTCAGTCTACTGATGCTTATACAAATCCCTTCAAGAGACACCCTCACAGACACACCCAGTAAAGTTTTACCAACTACTTGGGTGTTCCTTAGCTCAGGCAAGTTGACACATAAAATTAACGATTACAACATATCATTCTTAAACACATGAAAGTATGTTCAACTACCATCAGAATAGGAGCAAAGCAAACACTGAAATACTATTTTTCTCATATCAGAATGGCAAGTATTTTTTATAAGGATTGATAATGCACAACATTGGTGAGAATTTGTGGAAATAGATAAGCTTATGCGTTCATGGGTAGTGAATATTGGATCAACCTTATGGGATGATATATGGCAATATCTACCAGCATAAAAATTCACATACATTTTTACTCACAATTGTAATTCTAGGAATTTAGGCTTTGGTAAGTCCCTACATGTCTTAAAGAGAGACAACATATTGTGGAAGTTAACAGCATAGATGCTGGAGTCACGCTGTTTGGGTTTGAATCCTGGTTTCACATTTACCAAGTGTGGTATTGGGGAAATTATTTGATATTTCTTATGTCCGAATTTTCTAAATTTTTTAATGAGGATAATAATAACAAGTACCTCATGGGGTTGCCATGATTATAAAATTTAGTAATATATGTCAAATGCTTGCCACATAGTAGGTGCTATAGAAGTGGAGTGATGAGGCATCTCAGTTTCACTGGGATATTGTCCTGGCTTAGACTTGTTTTGTCCCAGCACAGTCACAAACATCCCTACCCCTTCAGTCTCAAAGATGTCCTCACTGGTTGATATATTATATAGACATCTTATAGGTAAGCGTGAGAGTAATTGTTCATAAGTATATTAATTGTGGATCTGTGAATAATAGTAAAGATTAGAAATAATGTCCATCAATTGATTACTTGTTAAATGTGTATACTTACAATATATGTTTCATCCTTTCAGAGGAACAGTCCACAGCTATCAAAAAGAAAATTAATGACAGCAGTTATTTAGAACAGTGATTTTCAAACTTTTTGGTCTCAGGATCTCTTAAATTATTAAGAATCATTTGAGATGTGAAACATCCTTTACTTTTTTATAGATATCTAGTGATATTTACCATATTAGAAATTAGATTGGAAAACATTTAAGTATGTATTTATAACTCATTTTAGAATAACAATGAAAATATTACATGGCAACAACATATTTTTAATGAAAAACTACATTAAAATTAGCTTGGAAGTACATTGCTTTGCATTTTCGCTAGCATTAAACACTCCTATTTGCTTCATCATCCAGTAGGTTGTACTATCACATTACAGCTTCTGGAAACTTCACTGTACACTCAAGAGAGAATAGGAGAGAAAAGGGCAAATGATAGTTTAGTGTTATTATAAAAATAGTTTTGACCTCACAGGCTTCCCAGAAGGATCCCTAGTACTTCCATTTGTCTTAGGTCAAAGTATACCTTGAGAACCATTGGTTTAGAACTTGGACTAAAGAAGAATTTTTTCAAGGAGGAATATTTTATTACCGACATTTTTTAGAAGTACATGCACATGGTGATAATAAAAATCAGACTAAATTATAGTCAGTTTTATTATTGTTTATAAATTCTCTACCAACAATGCACTGTCTTACTGCTTGCACCTGGGGTAGACATTCTTGTCACCCCATCATTTATATACCACCGTGTGGCAGAAACCAAACTAGACCAAATCCATCTGATGCCAAAGAGCTTGGGATCTTAACTGCCCCAGTATGTTAAAAAGTTATCTTAATGCTTGGGACTAAAGATGGATACATTCACTGACGGTCATTTAAATTGAAAGAAGCACAAACAACAACAACAACAACAACAAAAACTAGTTCCACAGAAGTAATCCCCATCATAGACTACAAGAGCAAGTGGGGAATGAGTGCAAAAATCCTGGGAAGGAAGAAGAAAACAAGTTTTCAATCATTCTCTAGAATCCAAGCAGAAAATCCAAACACACTCATAACTAAAACAGATATAGTTAGAGCAAAGTGGGAGGCCTTGGAATCTCTGAAAACTTGAAGAAAATAGTTAATTATCATTCCGAGATAATTACTGCTGTGAATTCAGTCATTCAGCCTCTGTTTTTACAACCTGGCATTTTCCACTGAGAAAAGGAATCTGCCCTTCTCAAAAATTTTATTTTCTAGGCTCTTTCAAGGGTTCTGCCAGCACAACCCTGACTCACCAGCTGGGGCTCCCTGAGTAGAGAGGCGGGAGGGGAGAGATTCCCCAGTGTGTGTGTTCCAGTCAACTTCTGGAGGTCCCTGTGCATTTTGTCATGACAATTAGATTGTGTACTTACACAAAATATTCTAAACATCTTAATTAAGTTAGATTGAAGGAAATTAAACTAAAAAGGATCTGAGGTGTGGAGCATTTCTTCCAATCTAGCCTGAAATGGAAGATAATAGGGTCAGTATGAAAGTCCCATTACAAACCCAAGAAAGGTGAAAAGCAAGTAGACTCTGACAAATAAAAACACGTCATAAATTTGGAAGTCTCCGTTATATCTTTAGAGATGAGGAATAAGAAAAAGTGCAAAAAATATTTTCATGGATGGGGAAATAAAGGGAGAAGAATGACAGGGAAGGTCGTTGATATTGATTGATATTGAATGATATTAGTAATGATACATGAAGTCCCAAAGATTACAGGATGTCAGAACTGAAAGGTATTTTAGAGACCATCTAGACCATCCAGACAATCCAGACAAACCCCTTTATTTTATAAATGGGAAAATAAGGCCCAAAGTAGTTAAGTAATAAAGCTTGATGTTTACAATGTTAATTTATTTATCAAATAAACTATAAGACACATAATATCTCTTTGAATCTCCATGTTTTTGAAGGAACATATATCACAGGCATTGTTTTTTTTTACTCTTTCTTTTCAAATAATATTATTATTTTTTAACATTATATATCTGAAACTACGATAGGACAGTGAATGTTAAGTTGTAATCAAAGCCCAAAATAATGATTTGAACTTTATAATTTTGGATTAGCCACATTATTAAATAAAACTGAAAAACACTGTTTTGATGCTTAATGTTTATAGGCACTGAATTTAACTCTGCAGAGGAACCATCAATGAATACAAGGTACAAAGTTCCTGATCTCTAGTGGCTCATACTTATCCAATGAGATTAATTATAGGAACCATATATAGACCTCATGCCAAAAAAAAAAAAAAAGCATTTTAGAGGGGAATAGAGAAAATAGATCATGAAGAGTTTAATTCTGCTTAGAGAGTCTGGGCAGCCTCCATAAAATTAAATTGAGAAAGGACCTTGAAGGAATAGTAAGACTTCAGTAGATGTACATTGCAAAATTGGGTCATTTCAGATAGAAAGGAATATACACACAAAGGCAGAGTCTCGTGTGCTTTTTAGGAAAAACACTGTATTTAGGGTAGGGAAGAGAGGGTGCAGTGCTTGACCATATATAGCTTCTTCTTTGAGACCACCCATGTATCCAGCCATAACTCAGGACTTTCTCTTAGATAGCCATGATCATTACCATGCCACCTTGTCTACAAATGCCCCTCATTGAATTAGAGATCAGTTATTCTACAGGTTTGTCATTGGCTTAGTGAAAAAGATGAATGAGGCTAATCACATGCCTTCTATGATTATTTGAACTTAGAAACACAAAGTTTCAGTGGAAGATAAAGCTAGAAGAGAAGATATAGAGAGAAAAACTGTAAGGTAGAATCAAGGTAATGGCAGAGTAAAATTTTGAGGGGCTAGAAGCCCCATGAAGAGAAACCATAAGGTTTATATAAGAGTCAGAGAATGGTTTGTCCCTAGGGTTACCTCAGTTCTTAATGTGTCCTTCTTATAAACCTAACCTGGAAGGAGTCTCAGGTTCTCAAATCAAAAGAACCTGGCTAATCCAGAGACAAAGAAAACTAGTGAGAAATTAGGCCACATTTTAGAGAACATCTTGGGGCAAGCTGGGTATTTTAGACTCTACTATATATACTAATAGCTGATGGATTAAGAATTACCAATAGGGCTTGTTGGAAATGTACACAGATTCTGACTCATTAGCCTGGGGAGGAGACGAGGAATCTACTTTGCTTGTAAATGATCCTTAATCAAAGAGTTCAAGGATCACAACTTAAAAAACATTTTGATGTAGATTTTTTTTTTTAACAGGGAATTTCTAAGGTATAGTTTATTTTATTTTGTGAAGGACTGAAACCAGGAAGTAAGCTATTGGAATATTGTAGATGAGAACTAAGTAATTAAGGGGAAAAAAGGTGACTATTGATACAATAAATAATCTTTCATAAAATTCTTTTATTATAATTTAGAACTATATATACCATCTTATATCCTCATCTGTGTTTACTTTACCTTCCTCTGTGATTTTCTATCTATGTCTTGTCTATTCCAGGAGAATTGAGCATAGTTCTCTATAGATGGATGTAAGGATTAGTACATCTGATCCCTGGATCTAGTGATCTAACCAAAGCTAGTTTAGCAGATGACTAAGAAAACCCCTGGAAGATAATAGAGTTGGCCGGAATGAAGATCTGATATTATGAAGAATTACACCTTGGAGAACCTGGGTGGTTCAGTTGGTTAAGCACCCAACTCTTGATTTTGGCTAAGGTCATGATCTCTGGGCCCTGAGATCAAGTCCCTCATGGGGCTCTGCACTGAGTGTGGAGTCTGCTTGAAATTTTCTCTCTCTCTCTCTCCCTCTGCTCCTCCCCCCCCCACTCTCACATACTCTCTATATAAATAAATAAAATCTAAAAATAGAATTATATCTTACTGCTGAGAAATCATTTCAATAACTAAGGGTTTCTTAAAAGTATTTGAAGATAGAGAATAGAAAAGGAGGGGAAAATGGAGGTGGTAATAAAATATTTTTTGAAATATAAAATGTAAAACAAGGCACAAAGAGTTGTGTAATAAAGGTTTACTTAGAGTAGAGACTTCCTGGTTTTAGATAGTAGTGAACTCAAACAAGATTTTGGTGACTGATGAGAAATGGGGAGTTGAAAATAGTCATCCACAAAGAGCAAAGCTCCGAGTCCAGTATTTCTGCTGTATTCCTACTTATTATATGGGTTTTTTTCCATTTGGGGTCTTTAATACAGCAAAATGATTTTACTGATGAACTGTTGACAGAAAGCCATCTTTGAATTACTATTATGACTTACTTTTGGGCTTTAATTTTTAAGAACACAGTTTCCCTGTGTTTCTCTATGTGCCCAAAGACATATACTCTTCCAGGTTGTGAGTCAATACTGATCTAAAGGGAAGAAAGGGAACTAGAGAGGTAAGAAGACCTGATAAGTTTGAGAAGACTTTAGTCCTTCAGTTAAAACGTTAATGATAAAAAAGAAGACACAGAGGAATCCCTCAAAGCACTTATGGCTTGAACTTGCAATATAACCTCTGAGTTCCCCACTTTTATCTGTGTTGCAAATAAGAAGCTGAGAAACTGGGCTCAGATGTGCTTTGAAGGTTCCATATAATAGTCAATCTTCATAGATTTCTAATTGCCTTAACTTGAAAAGAAAGTGCACATTTTTTTTTAAAGAACATAAGTCCCTGCAAAACCAAACTGATAGCACTGCAGAATAATTACAGCTTCTTCTGGTTGCTATGACACCTCTTGTATCTACGTCATCCTGTATCATAACTGTTTTTGAGTGCTAGTAAAAGAAGATAGGATAATGACATAAGATTATGATATGGTATGAGAGAGAAAAGATCTACTCACTAGAGGTGACATTAAGAAATAATTTAATGTCAGGACACCTGGGTGGCTCAGTCAGTTGAGCAGCATCTGACTCTGGATCTCAGGGTTGTGAGTTCAAACCCTGCATTGGGCTCTATGCTGGGTGTGAAGCCTACCTAAAAAAAAAAAAAAAAAAAAGAGAGAGAGAGAGAGAGAAAGAATTTAGTATTTTAGTTAATGGAAATGTAATTATCTTCCTAACAAATATTACCACATATGTCTTATGATGCATTGACTGTAACAGCTTCTACTTGCGGGACAAGCTGAGCAAGAGTTTTAGTTTAAAGGCTTCTTACAAATGTAAAAATAAAATAAATCCAGCCATGACAAAACTGGGAAAATGAGCTTTTCCTTAACTAATCCCTAAGTGGTCTGGAACAACTTAAGGATAACATACAATGGCTCTATTTTACGGTGTGCCTGGGTGGCTTAGTCCATTAAGTGGCTGACTCTAGATCTCAGGGTTGAGAGTTCAAGTCCTGTGTTGGGCTCCATGCTAGGTGTGGAGCCTACTTAAATGGCCCTGTTTTACAGGGAAGATTCATTAGCAGAGTTCTCAGCAATGAGGAGTCTTTTATCCTCAGCCAAACCACCTTCATACGATACAATGTCAGAACAAGGCTTCAGCCTCTTGGTGTGAAAAAGCAGGCTGGCTCTCAGGGAGGGAGAGATTAGGAAGAGGAAGGCAGTGTGGACAGAATGAATGGTAATGAGTTCAGAGGAGCCACTTAATCATTTGCCTACCATGGGCTTCTATCTGGATCGGACCAAAAGGGCTTCATTTAATGAGAAGATTTATCTTCGGCATCTACGAAGCGAGAGTTGATCTGACATTGTTTAAACAGACAACTGAGAATGCAAGCGTTTAAAGCTGGTGTATTACTGAAATGCTCAAGAAATCTCATCACAAATACATTCAAAATACATAATCTAAATCCTTTTTAAAGGGCACCTCACGTTAATCCCTTAGCTGGGGTTCCTCATTTTTATAGCATCATTTATCACTTTAATGTACGTTAGTTTAGCGGTTAAAAGCCAGGGCAGAAAACCTGCTCTGAATGTTGGAACATTAATGACTTAAGCAAAAAGGAAACACTGGAAAGACCAGCCGGTGCTCTAGTTCTTTCCCCTGGGTTATAATCACAGATGCAGGAAGCAATTGCTGCTATATAAATAATACCGCAATGTGGTTAGTGTTGGCAAGAACAGACTTATTTGGGACACGAAAGGGTAAATAACAAAAGGTTTGACAAACTGACTCAAGGGAGGAATGTGTATTTATGTGTGTAGAGAGGGAGTGGTAAGAGGGAAAGAGATGAGCTCAAACCCTTCTTGCTTCTAGTGCATATTTTTCTAGACAGAAAATCTAGGGGTGGAGATGAGATGCAGGGGGTGGAGGACGGAAATACCAGGGCACCCTAGCAGCACAGATGGCATCAGGACTCATGCCTCCCACTACACCTGAGGCTGTGGATGCTGCAGGACAATGAACGGGCATGTGTGTGGGGGGAGGGCTGGGGGAGGCGCTCCATTTAGGAGGGGAGAATCCCAGTATTTGTGAAACCAAATTCCCTACACAACTCCTTTTTTGCTTCCCTAAAACATAGATCAGACACGTATCTGACTCTCTCCCTAGCTAAGCATTATCTTGGGAAAGACGTGTACCTTCTCTGGAATCATGTTGTCCACATTTGTGAAATGCACCAGAGATGGGGATGGTGACGATGGGGCTGTCTAGATGGACACGTTGATTCCATCCAGCACCAATCTTTTATGGATTTACCTTTCTATTATTCATATAGCTGATGACTCTTTTTATAATGGTATCTTTGGTGCTCAGATTATATCATATCAAAGAGCTGAATGTGGGCATATTTTCCAGGCTTCAGAATTTTCCAAAGGCGGAGCCATGTGGGAACTTCCCAGAACCCTCAACATCATACTATTTAATGACAAAGGTTTTCTCCTGACCAAACTCCAGCCAGGCTCCTCTGAGCCCTCCTCTTGACTAGGCCTCAACCTTGGCCTACAAAGACATGAACAAAATACTATTGTAGTTTCTAACAGCTTAAGGCTCTATCCCTAGGATGACCCTAGGTCCTCTTAAAGTACCTGCTTAATGAAACTCAAGGCTGCCAAAAGAATTGATGGCTTGTTCTAGCCAGCACCTCAAATAGGGCTCCTGTCTCCCAGCCTGTACTAGAAACCAAGAGCCGAGTGTGATGATTACCAGTTAAGAAATCCAGATGGGTTTCACAGGGACCAGCCTCCCCGGCCCCCTTGCTTTTTGTAATTTTTACTTTCCTGACTCTGCCGGGCCTCCGCTCACTCCTTTCCTTATTCCCTCATTCTCCCTTTAAATGTCCAGTCACTTCTGTACAAATCAAAGTTGAATTCAGTTCACACTGGACTTTTTTCCTCATTGCAATTGTATATTACTGATTGAAATCTGTCCTTACCACTTTAACTATTATCTAGCTTTATTTTTGACGTTAGACAGCTGATCACCTCATTCCAAGGTGAATACTTCCCTAACACACTTTTGGTTCAAAGGGTAAAATACAAGTTTCTTATTGTGCATTTTATACAGCCCATGGTGGGCATTTCCTATCTGCCCCACCTCTTCTGTCTTTGGGGCCCATCTGGCTTTTGTTTCAATCTCAAACACAGCAGATGACATTCTCTGCCAGTGAATCCTATTTTGAGCTCTCTTGGGGAAGCTACAGAAGCTGAGCTATGTTCCCAAATTTACTGCCAGGTTTAAAACAATAAAAATCTCATGCTTATTATTTCCCCCTGACCTAGGGCAGGGTCTAAAATGACTGACTCCAGTTCCTCGGCAAAGATATGAAAGCCTGTTTAAAAAGTATTTATATATCAAATGACTACTTTGGAGCGGCCTTGCAAGGCTTGCGGGGCTCACAAGAGTACTTCCCTGCTGAATTGAGACTCTTTCCCATCAAAATTGTCAGCAAACAGGGCCTGGGAAGGTGGGTAGGGCTTGGCCTTGTGTTGAGCTCTTTCAGTCTACATAGCAGAGGCTGAGTGATCCCCACATGCTAGTTTCAGCTTTGGAGTTTTCAGGAGGGATCCTCACCTAAGCTCTAAGGCTCCTGGCAACTAATCTGTCCTGACTCTTTTGCTTTAGAGCTTTGCTACTCAGCGGAGAACCATCATCATGCACAACATCTGAGAGCTTGTTAGAGATGCAGGATCTCAAGTCCTACCCCAGACCTATTCAGTCAGGAACAGCATTTTTGAAAAGACCTCCAAGTGATTCTAATGCACCTGAAAGTTTGAGAAGCATTGTCATTTGTAACACTCTGACTCTCGCTTTTTCCTGGAATCTTTATTACAATTCTGAATCCTCGTCTTCCTAATATGCCCAAGGCACTGTAGATAGAGAATTTTCCTTACTCTTTATAGATGCTTCCTACATAGACTACAGGTCTTCTCAGTAACCTGCTCCACCCTCAGTAACCTGCTCCACCCTCCAAGGCAACTCATGTCCCATTTCCCTCATAAAATACAGGGCTTGCACCTGCAAGCTGTTCACTCTCTAACCCCACTGCCATGCTCAACCCTCTGCCTCATCTTGGTTAACACACCTGGTTCTAGGTCAGCTGGTCCTCATGAACCCTATACTGCGGAGCATACCCCTTTTGTGCCCAGAGCTGCCCAGACCACCAAGATCTGATGAACTGCAGTGTTAATTGGGAGTTATAGAACATGGACCTAGAGACACAAAACACGGGATTTAGCTCCATCTAGTAGAAAACATAATTTCACCTACATCTCGTTGTGGGGCTTGAATGATAATGTATACGGAAGCACTTGGTAAAGTCAAACACTAAAACACTATTTGACCAAGAGGTAATTGTGGGATCGAATTGTTGATCCACACTGCATCCTTCTTACAGATATATTTTAGAAAATATTTAGGGACTGTGATAAATGATAGACAAGAACTTAAGGGGGAAATTCTCATTTAAAATGGGATTATGATTGAATATTTTTTCTTGAATTTTATTTTTTGTTCAGATTGTTATATGAGTTTAACACATTTTTGAAACTTCTCCTCAAAAAACAAGAAAGAGGGGAAAAGAACTTAGTAGACACTCTTTACTTTGGCATTCCAGAGCCTCTATGATATGACCACAACATACCTACCTTTTTCCATTTCTCACTTCATTTCTCCTTTTACCATCACCTATCCCACCACACATAATTATTCCTTCACCTATTTACTTTCCTTGAACACACTTTGAGTTGTTGCCTTTCCTCTCAACCTAGAATGCTTCTTCTACTTCCATCTGTACTTGTGAAAGATAGGGTTTTTGTTTGTATGCCAAAAAAACCTCACATTTCTTTATCATCCTAAATGATGTATATCTGGATTTGTGTCTGCCCAGAAAAACTGACCGGAAATGTTATCTCAGTCACTGTTTTTAGAGGGGCAACTGGGTCACCTCCTTCTTTCAGGATCATGCAGGAATTTGAGGGGGGTGCTTATGGAGTCCAGAAAACTTGGACAATAATTTCTTTTCTTTTTTTTTTTTTTTAAAGATTTTATTTATTTGAGAGAGAGAGAATGAGAGATAGAGAGCACGAGAGGGAAGAGGGTCAGAGGGAGAAGCAGACTCCCCGCTGAGCAGGGAGCCCGATGTGGGACTCGATCCCGGGACTCCAGGATCATGACCTGAGCCGAAGGCAGTCGCTTAACCAACTGAGCCACCCAGGTGCCCGGACAATAATTTCTGTACCTTAATCATGCATATCTATTTCTACCAGGGTTGGAGATACAGAAAACACTGTTTACTTTTATACCAAATTTCTTGATTTTTAAAGGTTGTCAAATAATTTTAAGTGTCTAAAAACCCTTGATGGACCAGTTAAAAGATATCTGTGACCAAGTTTGGCCCACATGCTGGAAGTTGGTGACCTCAGCCCTAGACTTGAGGATACAAAATATTACCTATCCACCTAGAATGGTGAGAAGAGAGAAATTTTCAACTGATTTTCATTTTTATAAATTTCTTACAACTCTGAGAATAAGAATTCGAAGTTGAATAGATGATCCCCCTCCACATATTAAAACTCTATGAAGTCTTCCAAGCTTAGCTCAGACGTCTTCCATGACTTTCCTGGGGACAAAGAATACTTTATACATTGGCATCAATTGGTACCTCTTCTGTACTGGGTAGCATTTGTATCCTTCCCTTGCTTCCCTCTTCTCTTCCTCCCTCCCTCCATTCTTCCTTCTTGTCTTCCTTTGACTAGTTTAACATCTGGGATTCAAACCCAGGGGGCAGTGTAATTCAAAGACTGCGCTCTTAGTCATGGAACTTAAAATATAGTGAATGCACTGGTTAATTATCCAAGCCAATATTCTTCTAAGGAAATTTCATGTGGACTTAAACATGGCTGCCTTGTATTGAAATAGTTTATAGATGTACACTTTTTCTCCACTATACCTTATATAATTATTTTGAAGGGAAGATTTATATCTGATTGATTTTTTGATCTCCTATAGCACCTGGCACAGTAACTGTCCCATAGTAAGCATAAAAATATGTATTGAACTACTTATCCATTTCTGAACATTACCAACTCCTTAGGCTCTGATTTAAATTCATTCAACAATCGCCTCTCTTCCCTTGCTCCCACCTTTGTCCTATCCTACTCTGTATATAGGCAGATTCAGAAAAACATTCTGTAGCATCAAGGAGGAACCAATATCTCTTATGAGCTTTGTGTGATGGGAAATGTAACAGATAAGGAGCAGGAGACATAGACTTGAGTTCTGATTCTGTGAGTCCATGCCATACACATCATTTTTCCTTTCAGAAATATTTCTCCCACAAAATGAGGTGTGGACCAAATGATCTTCAGGCTCCTTTCAATCCTGGCAATGCAGATAAGAGGCTTTAGAGTCAGGTACAGTAAAATGAAAATCCAACATCTGTATGAAGTTAACAAGTTACTTAATCTCTAAAACAAGTATAGTGCTTACCATAATACTTGGAAAATAGAGTGCACTCAGTAATTATTAGCTATTTTAATTATTATACTATTCTCGATTACTATAAATCCTTTAAGGTGTCTTTATCTAAGGCACATATATATGGTAGCTCATTTTTGGTTATGGGCTAATAATGTCTTCTCATAGCTTCCATTAATACACCTTAAATTGCCTGTGGTTACATATCCTGCACAAGACACTAATATGGACATGGAAACTGAAACCTGAATCATGCAAGGAGTTGTTTCATAACTGACATCTCCTTGATTTATTTCCCACTCCTTTGACTTGCTTTTCTTTTCAACCCGAATTGACCAGATTTATGATTTTGTGTAGGCATGACCCATGTCTGATCCTTAGGAACTGATAAAAGAAAAGAAGATCAAGACAGTGAATTCTTTATATTTATGAATCTTTCTGAAAATTCATCAAGGGTTTCACTTTTACCAAGAGCAACCAGCAGAGACAGGAAATACACATGATTTCTTATTGAGAAAATAGTAAACTCCCTCTCTTTTGGAAAGAGTCATAAATTTTAGGAACTTGTCTTAAAATACGAATCTACTGAAGATCCAGCTTTCATTTAGCATTGTTAGAGTGTTTAGCTTCAACTCCCTACCGATCCAAATATGTGATTCTTTATTCTATACTTATACATCTATTATTCCTCGCAGCATCTGCTATTTGAAAGTTTAACAAATCTTCCCTCTCTGTTTTTAATCCAGTAGCAGAAACATTGAACCAAATTAGACACAAGATGGATTTCTGTGTCACTCCACCAGAATCTTCTCTGCAGTTGAGATAGATACTTTACAAGTTCCTAAAAGATAGAAATATTCAGACAGAAACTTCCTAAGGATGGTGAGGAGTCAACTTTACTCTCAAATCTTTGACGCGTCCTACCCTTCTTTTTCATTACAAAATGGGTTTCACAATATTAAAAATAGGGAGAGAAGAGACAGATTTTTGGAACCAAATTGAATATGCGTTTTTCAATGACCCAAATTGCTCCTCAAACCTTCCATCAGGTTGGTTGCTAGACCTGTCTTCGACAATCTTCTCTCCTTACTCTATCCATTCTGTTCATATGAGCCTGAGATCAATATTTTTTGAAAGTTATCTTTCTCTAAACTATGATATTCTCTAAGATGCTATTTTTTTAAATAACTGAAAGCTTCATCCTCTCTCCAATAAATACAATCTTCTGCTGAAATGTATCACAACTTTAATTCCACTGGTGTAGCAGTCTGGGTCCAGTCAAGAGATAAATAGAAACCACTTAGATTCAACAGGGGAAGTCGAATATAAAAAATAATTAACCACTCTAAGGGAGTAAGTGCAAGATATAAGGAAACTCTGTATGGTACCTTGGGGCTGATGGAGTGCTAAGAAAGTACATACTTGGAAGAAGTTCAGACCTCATTAAAGAAGGTATGGTTCAGCCACAGGATAACAGAGATGGCCGGAACTGGGCTGGAGATGCAGGGCAAACAATAGATAATCCTCTGATTACAGGTGAGCTGCAGAAGGTCAGCAATCTGTGGTCTAAGGGCACAGTGGGAATGCTGGCACCGCTGGGGCAGAAGGGCTTCAGAGCCAGGCAGGCCATGCTGAGGAGGGGAAGCACCTTATTGATGAAACCACTGCTGGGCCTGTGACCCTCTGAACCACAGGAGTTTAGCACTCACCCAGAGTCTGGGCAGATGGCTGCGAGAAGGTTATCATCAGACAGAGGTTGCAGGATCCTAGAGAGACTGTCTTATGGGCCGATGGCTGAGGGAGGCTCCACCAGATGTTTTCACACCTGCTTGGTTGACCCCCAGTAGGCAGAGGAAGCCTCTTCCTTCTCCAATGTCCCACTAGCGCCCTCTACTGAGAAAGCTTGGTGCTCGCTTTTAAGGAGAAATGATTATAAACATGCCGGTGTTGGGGTGCCAGGATGGCTCAGTTGGTTAAGTGTCTGCTTTGGGCTTAAGTTGTCATCCCAGGGTACTGGGATTGAGCCCCATGTCAAGCCACATGTCGGACTCCCTGCTCAGCAGGGAGCCTGCTTCTCCCTCTCCCTCTGCCGCTCCCCCTGCTTGTGCTCTCTCTCTCTCTCTGTCAAATAAGTAAATAAAATCTTCAAAAAAAAAAAAAACAAACATTCCAGTGTTGATCAGAGTATGTTTTGAAGGATACATTTGGAGCAGAAAGACAATAAATTGCTAACTTACTTCTCTAATTTTACTGTAACTTAGCTGCAAAATGGGAGAAAGTTCTCTATACTTAAGAATCAAACAATCAGGATTAAAATACTAATTTTACTTATAAATGTTAGCTGTGTATAATTTAAGGCTATACATTTTGCTTTCCCAAGTTTTCTTGTCTGTAAACTATGCACACTACCTTCCTCAAAAGATTGTTGGAAGAATTAAATGAGATGTATAAGTGAGAGTGCCTGGTACTGCAAATGTTGATGTATTTTATTTATTCTATGTCTCTTGAAATCATTACATTTATTTTTTATAAATTGCATGCTAATAGTTGCTTCTGGAAGCTAGATTGTTGACAAAAATAAAATTTGTTCCGTCACTTACTTTTAGGTGTCCAAGAGGCTTTGGAGGTCACTGAATCACCTCCCTTGACAGTTGAGGAAAATGGGTCACAGAGCACAAAAGTGACTTACCCAAGTTTATACGGAGATGAAGTGGCAGAAATCAAATCAAGACTTGGATATAGCAGCTGGCTGATTAGAATTAATAGTCAAACCCAAAGCAAAATTCCCCAATAAGCAAAGCTCAGTTTTTAATTTGGTTTTAACTTTATCTCCATGGTTGGTGTGTGATAATAAGAGCAATGAATCAAGTTAAACAGGAGGGTTAGGGAAGATTTGTGTGCTGTGGTTCTATTTTGGTTTCTCTGAAGAACCTTTAGTAATCTGACCCAAGTGTACTCCCTAATTTGGATGATGCAAAGGTTTACTGTAAAAATGGGGTCTTTTCATCATTAGCATGTCAGGTTCATGTGTGTTTTTTTCTGGAGCAACTGTTTGGAACCTTTTCTCAAAAGCACTTTTCCCTAATTGTTTAATATCTTACTAGTTCCTAAATCCCCTCAGTGTTTTAGCCCTAGCATTACTCTGCCTTCCTCGAGGAGAGAGCTCAGTACGGAATGCTGGTTGCTAAGCAGTGCCTATTTTTACTGCACTTGAGCAGAATAGAGTGGCCCACTCAATGAGATTCTATCATTGACACTAGCTACAAAGCGTCTTCTGCAGGTCAAGCATTCATGGGTGTTTCTGTATGAACTCTATGGACTCCATAGTACAGCATCCAGGATGAGGGTGTAAAACTGAAGCCAAAAACCTGCCCAAAGAATCTGTTAATAAAATAATAGGAAAACCTCAAAATATATCAATTCATCAAATACTTATTGAGCTCCTAGTGTGGCTTATGGCTATTCGGCATTTGGAATAAATTATTGGACTAAAGAGATTATCGGCTAGATCTCTGGCCCCTGATTATATAGTTCATAGATTAGATGGGGAAAGAGACAGACAAACAAAAGAACCAGAATGACAAATTGTGATAAGAAGTAAACATGTAGCTTAGACAGAATAATACGGAGAAGGGGAAGCATGTTTTAAATAAGAACAAAGAAGAGAGCTTTCTGAGGCCAAGGTACAATGACCAAGAAGGTGCTGCTATTGGGAAATGTATTCCAGGCAGAAATGTTCTGGGGGATGCAGGGTAGTGAGAAGTGGAAAACAGGGCAGGAGGGAGGGAAGGAAAGAGCTTGCCATGGAGGAACTGAGAAAAGACCAATATGAACTGGCATTTATGAGTTAAGGACATGAGGTTGAAGTTATAGAGAGAAATTTGGATTTTAGCTCCAGGGAGTGAAAGGAAATCACTTGGACAGCTTAATGCAGTGAGTGGTTTGATCCATTTACATTTTAATTTTTTATTACTTTTTAAAAAGATTTATTTATTTATTTATTTGAGAGCAAGTGAGCAGCAGGGGGAAGGAGCAGAGAGGGAAAAAGAGAATCTCCCGCAGGTGCCTGCTGAGCAGAGTGGGCGCGGGGCTCTAGCTCATGACCCCAAGATCGTGACTTGAGCCTAACTCAAGAGTCCGAAGCTTAACTGACTGAGCCACACAGGCACCCGATCCATTTACCTTTTTAAAAGATCATACTCATTTCCAGGAAAGAAACTGGTAGGAAGAGGATCAGAATGAAGCAGAGAATCCAGTTAGGGGCCACGGCAAATGTCCAGGAGAAAGAACGATGGGTATTTGATAAGACAGGTGGCAGTGGAGACAGCAGAAAGGCAAATCTGGAATATTTTTAGGAGGTAGAAAAAAAGACTCTTGATAATGAACTTCTGGTCTTCCACCACAAACCTGCTCCTTTTACAATCTTCCCCTTTGAGTTAATGGCCATCCATCCTTGTTCCATGGAGTCTTTCCGTCCACACCCTTCTTTCCAACAGTTAGCACTCTATTGACTTTACTTTAAAAATGTATCTAGAATCAACCACCTCTCACCACCTCTACCTCTAAATCCCTAGCTGAAACCACTGTCATTTCTTATCTAGATCATTGCAACAGCCTTGCCTGCTTCTGCTGGTCTCCCTGCAGTGTGTGATCAGGGCAACACTCAGAGATATTCCATCCCATTGAAAAATAGATCAGATCATGCTGATCCTCTGCTCAGAATCCACTAGCAGCTTCACATGTCTCTCTGAATGAGAGATAAATAGCTTACACCATGGTTGCACTACATGGTGTGGCCAACCATGATATGTCTTACTTCCACTGTATTACAGCCACATGGATTTCCTTGCTATTTTTCAAGTATGACAAGCTTGCTCCTACCTCAGAGCCTTTGCCCTTTCTATTCCATCCTCTTGGAATCTCTTTCTCCCATTAGCTATGGGATCCCTGCCTCAGCTTTTAAGTCTGTTCAAATGTTACCTTCTCCAGTAGACATCTGACTGCTCTGGATAAAATTATACTATTCCCAGCACTTTCTACTCCTTTTTTTCTTTCTTCTTTTCACAGAATTTTTTTCATCTGACATACTGTACATTTTACTTTTCGTTTTACATAAGTTATTAAGTTCCATTGAGTGGTGACCATTTTTAAATACACTTTAATTTTTAGAACAACTTTGTATTTTCAAAAAAATTGAGAAGACAACAGAGATTCCCATATACCTGGCACTCAGTTCCTCTTATTATTAACATGTCCCTTTACTATGGTGCATTTATCACAACTGATGAACCAATATTGAAACATTATTAACTGAAGTCCGTAGTTTAATCAGATTTCTTTAATTTTTCTGTAATGCCCTTTTTCTAATCCAGGATCCCACCCAGGACATGATGTTACATTGAGTTGCCATGTGTCCTTAGGCTCCCCTTTGGCTTGGACAGTTTCTCGGACTTTCCTTGTTTTTGATGATCGTGAGGGTTTTAAAGTGTACTGCTCAGATATATTGTAGGAGTACTCATAATATCCTCTTTTGGAAATGTTCTGGTGTTATTCTCATGAGTAGACTGATGTTATGAATTTTGGAGAGGAAGGTCACAGAGGTAAAGTGCTGTGTTCATTACATATAGAAAATACGTACAATCACCATGGTTGATGACCGATGGTGTTGACCTTGATCACCTGGCTGATGTAGTGTTTGTCAGGTTTCTCCAGTGTACTGTTATTTCCCTCCTACCCAGTCTTCCATATTGTAATCTTTGGAAGGAAGTCACTATATTCAGTCCACATGTAAGGAGGGGCAGTTATGCTCCAACTCCTACGAGGCAAAGTGTCTGGTAAATTATCTGGAATTCTTCTGTATGAGAGATTTGTCTCTTCTCACCAATTTAATACATTATTTAATCAATTATTTTTATCAGTGTAAACTTGAAGATATTCTATTTTCTACTTTGGGTTATATTCCAATACTACTTTATTTTGTTCTTCAAATTGTCCCAGCTTGGGCCAGTGGGAAGTCTTTCAGTCACTCCTGTGCCCATTTGACATATTACCATCAATTTTTTTTTTTGCACTTTCTTACTTTCTGGCATTAAGAGATGCTCTAGGCTCATCCTGAATATTTCCTGCCCTAGTCCTAGAATCAGTCATTTCTCCAAGGATTGGTAGTGAATCTTTGTCAGTTCAATTATTTCTATATCCCTAACACCCAGACAGTACCTGGCACAGAGGAGTTCCTTCATAAAAATTTTCTGAATGAATGAACAAATGAATCAAGGAATGAATTGGAAGCATGATTGATGGATAAGGCTGTTTGGGCCAGAATCCCCTCTGCATATCTGACTCTTTTCTCAGCAGGGCAGGTGGGATCTAGCACTTTGGCAGAAAAACCTTCCATGGGCAGGATTGCAGGCCTAAATTTGCATCATTCTCAAATAGTATTATTTTTAAGCAAACAGTTATCTTGAGCAGGGTGTATGGAAATTTACATTCATTTATTTTTAATTACTAAGCATTGCTTCCTTTTGTCAGAATTAATCACTCTCCCCTCAAAACTCCCTACCTTTTCATGCCCTAATTAGAGAACTTATTTATTCTCCCTCACGTGTCTTGTCTCTCTTTCTGTCTCTCAGCCGGCAACAAGGACCATGTCTTATTTTGTGCAGCGCCCATAGCACTGAGGCAGCTCACACACAGGAAGCTCTCAGCAAGCAGTCAAAGAGGGTAGGTTGCATAAAGAGAGAATATGAGAATAAGATTAACTGTCCTTGTTTGAAGCAATAATTCACATTACGAAGCAAGTATAATCAAAGATCTACATTTTTAGCCAAGGAGAGTTGGCTGAAAAATTTGAACACTTGTGGGGCAGAGGAAATTAAAAAAAAAAAAAAAAAGGAATCCATTTTCTGATAGGGTCAAATAACTCTCCTTTTTTTCCCCCCACTTCTATTTCTGTTGTTTCTTATAAATTAAAATAAACAAGAATATTTATCTGCATGCAGAATCACCAAACTCAGGATAACCTGAGATACGGTGTAACTACCTCATTTTAAAGATAGGGAGGGATTGTGGCCCAGAGGATGGAGAAATGATTTGTCCATGGTCACAGTCCCTGCAGTCTTGCCCTCACTCTCCCAGCTGCCATGCCACTTTTACTCCCTAACCAGGAGGGCTCACCAGGATTAATGTACTTGGGTAAAAGTGGACAGGTCACAGTTATCTTTTCCACAGGAAGATACATGCTGGTTAAATAACATAATGGATAGGATAACTGAACTAATTCAAAGGTCTAATATTTTTTTAAAGATTTTATTTATTTATTTATTTGGGAGAGAAAGACACAGCGAGAGAGGGAACACAAGCAGGGGGAGTGGGAGAGGGAGAAGCAGGCTTCTCACTGAGCAGGGAGCCCGATGCAGGGCTCGATCCCAGGACCCCGGGATCATGACCTGAACCGAAGGCAGACGCTTAATGACTGAGCCACCCAGGTGCCCCTCAAAGGTCTAATACTTTTAAGCATTTAATTTTCTTTTAAGTAGGAGAGGGAGTGCACATTTAAATGCCAGGAAAGACAAAGATCTTACTGCCAAATATTAAACAGCTGAAATTTAGAACAGAAGAGGAGAAAGCATGCAATAGGTTGCAAGTACTTAGCAGGTGCAGGTTGCCTGTGCATGTTATTTAGTTTGCTGTCTCATGCTTCAACAAGCAAGCACTATTAGGAGAGGTTAAATAAATCATCCTCAGTCACACAGCTCCTCAATGGCAGAGCTGAGACTCACACCCAGATTCTCTGACTTACGTGTCTGGATATGCCCTCTTTACTGCACCATAATACTTCCACACCCCAGGACTTGAACTATTCTGATTATAGTTTTAAAACAAGTCTCATTGTGCCTGTGTTACCCATCCTATCAATGTTGCGCTGATTTAATTCATTAGTTGTGATTTTCACCATTCAGTCCAGTTTAGTTCAAATATTTACTAACCACTGACTGTGTTTGGGGGCACTATATACCATATGCGGGGTAGAAATAAAGAGATGGATTCACCTGATCTTAAATTGGAAACACATGTGCACATTTATCTCTATTGAGGGGAATGTATGGAAACTTCTTAAACAGATGGACAAAGTGCTATATAAAGTATTGTACATGTGTGTTTGCGTGTACACATACATATATATAGTAAGAGTACTGCCTGGGCTGTGTGGGCTGTGTGTGTGGGCACGGGTGTATATATGCATAGAAAAAACAGCACTATAACTTTATAGTTGCCCTATATACATATCATATCTATGTAAATAGATATACATATAAATACTATTATTTAATTTTAGTAGGTTCCGTAAACCCCTCCCCCACCTCGAGGCTTAAAGCTTTAAATGGAACTTAATGTTTATGTGTTAGCTTGTACACAACTCAGAAAAAATGCATACCCACTTTTAATGTATTTTTTTCCGGGATGATGACAGTGGTGATGATCTGATTATGGCTCAAAACTTTAGAGATACAATAAAAACAAGAGTAACAACAAGAAGATGAAAAGAAAAAAAATAGAAAAAGGACTGACTGGCAAAAAAAAATTTTAAGAGAAGAGACTTCTTCACAAGGACTTGGGATTTTCTCATGAGTTCATTTTTTATTTCAATCTTGGCACATTGTATAAGCATGCCTTATTTGTCAAATTCCAAATTTATAACTCTCCCTTCCTATTCTCTAGTCTCAAATTAATTTTCTCTGTCATACCTCAAAGAAATTCAGAAAAAAAAAATGCTCTTAGGCTGCTCCATTTGTCCTGACATACATAAATGGTGAGTTTATAATAGTCATTTTATCCAGCTAATCTCTTCAGAACATTTGTTCTTTAGTCACTGTGAAATTCACATATAAGAGCAGGTCACTTGCAGTCTGACCTTTAGAATTTTCAGTAGTAGGATGCACGTCTTGCTGTCATATGTTGTCTCTCCCCCACTGGCCTTCATAAGAGATGGTCCCAAGTAGGAAGTCATGTGCTTGAGTCCAGACAATTGGATAACCCCTTTCTTAGCTCCTTTGAAATTTTAGCTCTATGGATGCCAAGACTTCTATTAGCAGAAAATAAAACATAATATTTAAAACCACTAATGAGGGGCGCCTGGGTGGCTCAGTCGGTTAAGAGTCTGCCTTTGGCTCAGGTCATGATCCTGGGATCGAGTCCCACATGGGGCTCCCTACTCAGCGGGGAGGCTGCTTCTCTCTCTGACCTTCCCCCGTCTCATGCTCTCTCTTTCTCTCTCATTTTCTCTCTTTCTCAAATAAATAAATAAAATCTTTAAAAAATAATAAAATTAAAAAAAATAAGGCCAGTTAATAAGCAGAACTAATCTGTTTCTTGCTAAAACCAAGAGTAGGAATAGCAGGGGCAAAAAAAAAGAGACCTTAATTTTTTGGATGGTGATTAACCTAGGAAGAACCAACATAGGATACAAAGTGAGAGTGTGGGATGTTAGGTTTTAACAGAATTGTTTAAAACCAAGGAATATACATGGAGGAGACAATTTGCCAGATAGAAGCAATTGGGGTGATTTCTTTAATTTTTATTTTTTTTAAACTCCTTTGTACTCTGTAACTGTCTATAGCTCCCATCCTCTTTCTGTGATATCTGTTTGTCTACTCTTTTTTAAAAAGATTTTATATATTTATTTCTCAGAAAGAGAGAGAGAGTGAGCACAAGCAAGAGGAGCGGCAGGCAGAGGGAGAAGCAGGCTCCCCGCTGAGCAGGGAGCCAGAGGCGGGCCTCAATCCCAGGACCCTGGGATCATGACCTGAGCTGAAGGCAGACGCTTAACTAACTGAACCACCCAGGCATCCCTCTGTACATCTACTCTTAACCTTCTCTGAGATTCTAACACTTTGTTGAGAGCAGAGAATGGGTCAAATTTAGAATAATCTTCCCCATAATCCTGTACTTTGTACATAGTAGGTGCATGGTAAACAATGATTGATTGGCTGCAGGCATGAGAAGGGATGCAAGGCTAACATGAAGGACACACATATGATAGCATGTGGTTTCTGTATCCCTGAATTGTGCTGTCAATCAGTCCCAATTTTTGTTCCATATCTTAGATTAAGACATGCCCATGCGATGAATAAAGGCAGCCACATGATTTAATGTTCCCTAATACACCAGAGCTTCTTAAGTAACAAGATATCGGGTTGTTATGTCAGCAAGACTGGCTTGTGAAGCCAAATCACATGGCACTTGTGCTCATGACAGACAGCTGCTATCAACAAGGCCTGGGAATGATGCTGGCAGTCTCCCTCTCGAGATGCCAACTTCACTTAGTTTGCAGACTAGACAATTTTACACTAAGACTTTTTCAAAACCTTAGCTCTGAGTTGTGGGTCTTCAAGGGTAAGGTAAAAAATTTCAAAAGTGATGATTATTTATTATGAATGGAGTATGAAAAGCATTGATAGAGCAGTCCATATGAAATAACAATGATGATTACAATAATTTTAATAAAAATCATTTTTTGTGTGTGTCTTTCTCAGGGGGAATTCAACTTGTCTCGATAAACCACAATACAAGACTAGGTGTAGACTCAGAGCTAAACACTCTGAAGCCAGGTGATGAAGAAACTGACGAGTTCTATGGTACATGGAAATAGGCAAATTATAAGGTCAGGTCTGCAAGGCTGTATGAGGGCTTGTGTCGGAACACATCTTGTTCTGTGTAAACCAAAGCAGTATTGTAACAAGAACATGGTGTGGCAGACACGGATTCAGGTCCCTTTGCTGACATTTACTATATATTTGCAAGTCACATCACCCCGTTTGAGCCTCATGCTAAAACGGGAATAATAATTACTGCTTCTTAGCTTTCTCATGTATTGTTTTTTAGGATCAGGTTATAGAGGATAATGCCTTGTAAGGTATATTGAAGTGCATAAACATAAAGAATTATAATTATTACAGCAATTCCAGTAAGGATTCTTTCCTTCTTCTTAAATAGTAAGGTAGGAGCTGGCTTCCCAGTTACTCTTCATTTCGGTACTTTGGACTTCTTACAATAAATCAGGAAAGCATTTTAAAACCATATATTTCCTGCTGCAATGTTGATCGAGCAAAAAATGTTTATTGAATGCTTGTGCTAATCAATAAATGTATATCAAGTACCTATCACATGTAAAGAATTGTGTTGGACTTTGGGGAGAGTAAGAATTAGTCTCAGCTGTGGTTCCCTTACAGTACATGGAGTTTCTTGGGAACAAGAGACAAATTAGATCATTTGAAGTCAAGCAGTGAGGGCAGGAACTTCCATTTTCTGTTCACATGTAATGTACTAGACTCTCTGGTAGGCAATTTAAATGCATTGTTCCATTTCATCACCAGTAACTTACCATTTGAGATAAAGGTTGTTTAATCTCCAGGCACAGAGAAGTCAGCTATCATTCAAGAATCCATCACAAATCAGTCAGGAAGTTGAACATCCAACCCAAGCTGGGTCTTGGGCAAATAGTAGGAAGGGCCAGTCAAGTATGGCAGGGCCTGTTGTGAGTGTCCCTTACCCTCTTGTTTCTTCTGGGATCTCACTTTAATGTGCTCACCGAGCCACATTTTGGGGCCGCGTAGCTCTGCGCTATCTTCCTTTCTATCTCTTTTTCTCCAGGGGGCTACTTCATAATGAACTCTTCATTTAAATCTTAACCTTTTTATGTATGGTGGTTTTTATATGATTTCACTTATGCTCACAGAATATTTGACTATCACAAAGGGAATGAGGACTCTTACCTCATTTTTATGGTTAGAAAAAAAAATGTAGCATGTTAAATAACATCTGGAAACATCTGACATGTTTGTGAATTTTAAATGTCAGTTATAAATTATTTTGTGAAGAAAAAAATATATGTATTGAATGAATAAACACTTAAAGCTAACATCGGTATCCTTTAAAAACTACTTATTATAAAGAATATTTACCAAATTATATTTTTCTGTTGATGTGCATTACAAAATTGGAGATACAGTCAATAGCAAATTGTCTTTGCAGCATTAGATATGAACAAAAACAAAGTAAGCTTGTTAATCTCATAATACCATACATCTAAGAGGAAAAAATTCAATAAAACAATAATAATAATATTAAAAATGAATCACAAATTAGATCTGCTAAAACATAAAATCTTCAGTAATACTCTCAGTTTCTTTGTATCCTTGTGATTTTCTGTAGTTCATTGTTCAAATTCCAGTTTATTTCATTGCTCTTATCCCAAATGAAATATGTCTTTTGATTTCTCTTTCTAAAGAGGCTTATCTACGTACGAGTTACTTATGTGTGCACTTTTCCATGGGGAGGAAGAACATTTGTTTCTATAGGTGAAGGGAATTAAGAGTACACATCATTTTTTTAAAGGATTTTCTTTATGTATTTGAGAGAGAGAGAGAGAGAGCATGGGGGACAGGGCACAGAGGAAGTGAGAAGAGAGGAAGAAGCAGACTCCCTGCTGAGCAGGGAGTCCAATGCAGGGCTCAATCCCAGGACCCTGGGGTCATGACCTGAGCAGAAGGCAGCCACTTAACCAACTGAGCCACCCAGGCGCCCCAAGAGTACACTTATCATGATGAGCACTGAGTGATGTATAGAATCATTGAATCACTGTATTGTACACCTGTATGTTAACTATGCAGCAATTAAAATAAAAAAAACTTAATAAAGAAAAGAACATTTAGTTTTGATTCTTTCCCATAAAAGAAAAGATATTAAAACCCTCTTTTTGGAGGCGTAGTACCAATTTTATTTCTTTCACAAATATTATTGTAGAATAATATAAATAAAACATCACAAGTTTATACAGATACAGTCCTACACATCTTAATGCTTCACTTATTTTCATTTTTATATTTGATTGCATATCTTTAAATATGAGTTTTGAATTGTTTTAAAATTTAAATATTATAAGATTTCTTATACTATGTATAATTATAACATCTAATGGTTGTATCGTCTCTATTGCATGACCTGCCAATATTGACTGTAATTTTCTTACTTCCGAAGTATCAGATTGCTGTGTTTTTTTTTTAATTTGTGCTAAAATACACATAGCATTAAATTTACCATCTTAACCATTTTTCAGTGTACAGTTTAGTAGTGGTAAGTACATTCATGTTCTAATGCAACCAACATCCAGAACCTTTTCTTTCTATTGCAAGACCAAAAATCTATACTCATTAAAATAATTCCCCATTCCCCATACTCCTAACCCTGGTAACCACCATTCTACTTTCTGTCTCTATGAATTTGACTATTCTAGGTACCTCATGTAAGTGGGCTCATACAGCGTTTGTATTTTTGTGAATGGCTTATTTCACTTAGCATAATGTCTTCAAGATTCATCCACATTGTAGCGTGTGTCAGAATGTCCTTTTTTCAGAGTGAATAATGTTTGATTGAATGTATATACCACCGTTAGTTTATCCATTTGTCAGTCAATGAACACTTGGGTTGCTTCCACCTTTTGACTATTATGAATAATGCTGCTATGAACAGAGGTTTACAAATCTCTCTCCAAGGTCTGCTTTCCTTTTTTTTTTTTTTTTTTTTTTGGTATATTCCCAAGAGTGGAATTGTGGGATCATATAGTAATTCCATTTTTTTAAAAAAATTTTGGAGGAATTATACTGTTTTCCATAGAAGCTGCACCGTTCTACATTCCACCAAGAGTGCACAAGGATTTCAATTTTTCCACATCCTCACTAACATCTATTTTCTTTTTTTCTTTTTCTTCCGCTTTTGTTTTATTTTGTTTAATTTTGTTTTTGTATGAGGTGGTATTTCATTGTGGCTTTGATTTGTATTTACCGACTGATGAGTGATGTTGAACATACTCTCATGTGATTGCTGACCATTTGTATATCTTCTTCCAAGAAATGTCTATTCAAGTCTTTTAGCCATTTTTTAGTTGGGCTATGTGTTTTTTTTTTTTTTTTTTTTTTTTTTTTTTTTTTTAATTTTTTATTGTTATGTTAATCACCATATATTACATCATTAGTTTTTGGTGCAGTGTTCCATGATTCATTGTTTGTTCATTGGGCTATGTGTTTTTTGTTATTGAGTTGTAGAAATTCTTTATATATACTGGGTATTAACCTTAGCTTACTATTGCATTTTATAATCAATATCTGTGTGGATACAGTTTCCTCTTTGAATTATTTCTTTAGGTAAATTTCCAGGATTGAAATTTCTGGCTTGACATATATAACATTTTTAAGATCTTGATTTTTAATTGCCAAATTACTTCTTCAAAGAGTTGTGTCTATTAACTTTAGCATCATGAAAATGTAACAGTGTACGAGTAATCCCAAAATTTCATTAGCAAAATTAGTTTTAAGTCTTTTTCAGTAATAAGTGTAAAAATGTTCTTTATTATTTACATTTACCTTCCTTTGATAACTAGTGAAGTTCAATAGAGTTCCAAATATTTTTGGAACTACGTTTCCTTATTTATTAAGAGTTCGATCACATTTTTGCCTATTTAACTATTGAGATGTGATGTTTGTCACATGACATTTCAAATATTCTGCAATATTAACTCTATACATAAACTTCAATATTAGTTATGCTTTAGTTTTCATTATAAAAAGTTATGTGTGCATATGCATAATAATTAAACCTCCTTGACTTTTAAAATGTGATACTAGATTCGACTTTCTGCTATATTTTCTACAATTGTATATTTTCTATGATTTTTTTAAAGCAAGGTCAACCTGTACAAAATTTTTTCAAGGTACTTCACAACTGACATGCAGAGCTGTGGAATTTACACAATCTGCTGCTCTCCTGAGTGGTGACCAAAATGCCAAGCTATGCTATTACGTGTCCAGCTGCCATATTGGTGGAAGGAAATGCATCTTTTAGAAACATAGCACCAATAAATAAAATGGCCTTCAGGGGCAATGAAAGTGTCTTAGTGTCAGTAGCAGCAATCAAAGCCATATTGGAAGCACTGTGACCAAGAAAAGAAAGTAAAGAGTCCTGGTTTGGGGGGTGGGAGGAAGGCTGAGAAATGCTATCCCATGAATTTTACAGGAACAATAAAATTAAGGTCTCTGACCACTGAGGGTCTTTACAAGGACCGAGGATGAGTGGTGATATTAAATCCCAAGCCCTTGGCCAAATTCCAACTTGGGTAATTGTATTTGGTCAATTTTAAATTCCCTCTGCAGTTTCTAATGCAATGCCCTTCTGTGCTTCCTGATGCCAACCTGCTGCATGCTACTGATCTGCATTGGTAAGTAACTGGTGCTCTCTACCCTGGAGAAGGCCTTGAAGGTACCGGGGGAAAGTCATTACAAATGTCATTTTTGTGTTTCACTTTCATGGAACCTACTTCCTAACACTTAGACTGTTATAGAAAAGTCTTCAAGTCTTTAAGTGTGGAGTATTTGGCATGGCTATTTTTCCATGACCCCAATGACCGACCCCTCTCTGGTAGCTGGGGACAGTGAGAATAATCTTCTGACTTCAGCTCAGACGATCTGAATTCCAGTTGACCCCTCTAACTCCTATGACCTCTGTGACCTGAAGCAACTTGCTCCCTTACTCATCAACTTTGAAGGGCTTCCCATGGTTTCAGAAGACAATGCTTTAACAAAGCCAAGCCTGCCATGACTAGTTTCCAACTAGCTTCTCTTACCTTATCTTTACCTACTCCCAGGGATAGAGACTACAGTCAAGAAACATCGACCATTTCTTTCTTTTCTCCTTGCTGTGCACGTCCATGCCACCATGTGTCTGCCCCTGCTGTGTCTACTGCCTAAGTACCTCCCACCTGCCTCCCTTCTCAACAAATCCAATCCATCTTTCAAGACTGATCTCAAAGACCCTCTCCATAAAACTTCCCTGACTTCCCAGCTGGAAGTCATCTTGTATTCTATAGCATGAATGTGAGTATATATGGTTGCTCGGCTTTCATACTCGAAATCTTTTTTAAGTTTACTGTGCATTTTCTGTGGAATGCAATACAGGATTTTACATTTACTAATTGTTTTAATCTCTGAATTGGCTTCATCTTTATTTTCACATGATAACCTTTCTAAATATCAAAGCAGATCTTAAATAAGCAAACAATATGATAGTTCATTTAAGATTAATAAACATACACAAAAACAGTCAAATAATCTCTGGATTGTTCTTCTTTCCTGTGGACTTTATGTGATATTCAACCATGACAAATGTGCAAATTTTATTAAATGTATTTTACATTTAATTATCTCTTGTGACAAAAACCCTGAGGTCATTCTCTCAGATAAATACATTTTAAATATACAGCTTTTGGAGTCAGATTAAGTGACTATTTGTGAACTTTTCCCAATTTATGTTTGAACTAATACATGATCTAATATATGAACTAATATATGAACTAATATATGACCAGCAAGTCCAGTCGTTCTCTAATCAAATTTCAATTATTAGAATCACTTCTGGAGTGAGGTGATTAATCTCCTCTATGCCCACAACCTACTGGTCAGCATAAGGACTGGACATCTCTAATATTAAAGACAAAACAAACGGTCCAAAAAAAAACTAAAACATAATTAAAAAGGCATAGGTGATTGAGATGCTTAGTAAGGGCTGATGACCACTTGTCATCATGTAATGTTCCAGTACAATATTGCAAGTTCATGACCATTTTAAAGGTAAAGAACCAGAAGCTCAGAGAGCAGACATGACTGTGTCAGGTCGCACAGAGAATAAGCGGGCACACCCAGACGGCAATCCAGGTCACCTTGCTCCAGTTAAGTGTACTATTATGACTCTCTCCTCTCTGAAGCATCCACTCTTCCTTTTCTTTTGCAAGATTTCTCCATATCTGGGCTAACTCTCTGACAACTATAACTTTCACAGGTTATAATTGTAGGAATACAACAAACCGGCATGCTAATTATAAATAAACTTTCAAATTAGATAGAGAAGTCTCATTGCTGCTTCCCTTTTTAATGCTTGGTATTTAGACACGGCCAGATTTGCCCCAGGCCCAGTGATCCCAAGGCATGTCTGTGGTGCTGTGCTTAATAAAGGCAACCTCTGACTTTAGGGAACACACGTGCTCCCCAAAGAAGAGCTATTGTTTACTAACTCATTTTCCAGGCGGGTAATAGCTCAATAACTCATGAGTTCCCATGAATGGTATGTGTATGAATGAAGACTTACCGAGGGAGTATTTTATTGCAACAGAAATGAAGACACTGACTATCATATAAAGTCAAAGTCTGTCACTTGTGGTAATGGGATTTTCTCGATCTGGATACTAGTTATGTGGTTGCGTTTACTTGGTGAAAATTCATCATGCTCTACACATACGATTAGCGCAAATTGACATATTCATGTTACACTTCCAGAAAATGTTTATTTACAATACTAACAAAAGCGCTAACAAGACAGCACTGCCTTAGCCTGGCATTTGGAGCAGGACAGAGAGTGGGGGGAAAAATGACAAGTTCTAGTGTCAAAGCTTAAATCCCAGCTTTCCATCCTCTTAGCTCTGTGATGTTGAGTAAGCCATATTACCTCACTGGGCCTCAGAATTCTTCGTATGTCTCGAATAGGAAAAAAATAAACACCTATCTCATGGAGATGCTGGAGTGATGACGTAATGTTTGTAAAAACACCAGGAGTAGAGAGCACCTGAGCCTCAGCAGGCATCAGTAACTCACGCATTTGTTCAAACATTTTTTTTTGTCAAACACCATTCTGGGATATAAAGGCCAGTAAGTTACAGTTCTTGTTCTCTAATGGGTCATTTCAATAGGATATCCCCCTTTCTTCCAATATCTAATTGAAATACAGTTTTTGAGCCCTTTCTCCCACTCCTTCTCACATGTTCTCCAGCGAGTGAGAGGAGTCACCCCACTCTCCTTTCCCACCTCTCGGCATCATGTGCTTACACGAGCATCGAGCTATCTCTTTCCAGAAGCACTTACCACCTCACATTGCAGTTCTTTTATTTATGTATGGAATGGTAGTTGGATGGAATAAATGAATGTTGTCCCTTGTTCTGTAGCTGCTCACTCCTTCCCTCTGCATCACCACGAATCTTAATTCCATCTGTCTTTCCAGTCCCTCCTACCGGCACCTTCTGTTTCCTTCCTTGATCCCCTCCAAACAGAAGCAATTTTCCTTCCTCCATACTCCAAAAGTATTTTACTTGAACTTTCTCATGGCCTTTAATGTAGCATGCAGAAGTCTGGCCCGCAGAAGGTGTTAAATCTGGGGTTTGCCACTGGGTTCAACTCTAACTAGCTGTGTGGCCTTAGGCAAGTAAGCTTCTCTGACTTTATTTTCTCAATGCTAAAAGTAGGGAAAACTAGGTCTCCCTTTCAAAACTATTGTAAGATTTAGAAATAATGCATGTTTGAAGGGCATGCCATGTAATAGCTGTTCATTGAAGAAGAGAGATTATTTCAACCTTGCTTTGTAGAATCTCAGTAGACATTGTGTCTTCTTCTATAATGAAAGGTCCATGTCCACCCTACCATAGCATCACCCACAGTGCCTGTATAGAGCAAATGTTCAACACATGTTTGAATAAACAAATGAATAAAAGATAAAACAAATTTCTTAATGCTGGTGGCAGAGAAAAAAAACCCTATACAAAATCTTTGAATCCCATATGACTATTTGAAAATCCTTCTCTGGAGATGAATAATGTAAGTGCCTTCCTTCTAGGAGATCATTTAGTCTTCCTGCTGCTGCACAGGGGAAAAAGAAAAAAAAAAAAAAAGGCTAAATGGCCCAGCCCTCTTATAGTGCTGTAGGAACAAGCAAATATTAGCATGATTTTACCTGGCACTGATTGGTTGTTATTCACCAGACAGTGAACGACTGAGATTGAGTCTGCTCTAAAGAATATTGCGGTGCTTTGGCTTATGGGATAATATAGGTGATGATATCTCTATAAAGAGCATGCTTTCAATTTGGATTAGATTTTGGAGGCTGGAAGCTGGCAAATGTGTTGTTAACTACTTACAAGGCCAAGCGAGAACCATAAAGGTAAGTTTCTCCTTTCGGCATGCGAAGTTCTTGTCTTTACATTTCCTGCTGTAGTGGAGTGTCAACATTGCATAATAACCATCCTCCAAGACTTTATTAAAATCCTGACCTTTACTTCAAAGCTTCTGTTTGGAAGGAGAAAAGCAGGGAGAGAAAATTAGGTCTTTTCTAACAGTCTCTAGGAGCTTTAGGCCATAGGCCAAGAAGACTCAGGCTGTCTTTTGGAAAACATGTCTTTGCACGTCACCCTGTCACTCATCTAGATATGCTCCCGTGACGGCGCAGGAGGGGCCTGACCATGAACACAAGCATTCCAAGGGAGGTGAAGCCAGTTTTAAAGGAGAAGCAACTGGGAGAATGGGGTTTCTGATCCTCCGATGATGGGTATCTAGTGGGAGAATCTAGTGGCCTCTGAGGACTACAGAATTCTTAGCACATAACAACTCCATCCAAACCACTGTGCTAAGGGACTAGACCAAACTCTTCTGTGGCTTTTAGCAGCATAAGGCTGTGCCCCTGTGATGACCCCAGCCTCCCATTAAAATGCCTGCTTGAGAAAGCTCAAGGCTGCCAGGAAAATTTACTGTTTCTTCTAGCCAACATCTGATGATAGGCCTCTGACCTCGTTTTCTTAGAGCATTTACTGAAAAGGGCTCAGAATTGTGAATATGTATCTCAACACTGAACGATCTTTCTCAAGGACCTGAGAGTTAGTCCTTTGAAATGTAATCATCAGGAAGGCCAGTCTCTGTGGGAGGATAGGATCTTAACTTCAATAACTTCCAACCAGCCTATACAGCTGGCCTAATCGTATTTATATTGACCAATCTCTTGTAATTTTTTTTCTCTGACTCTCCTGAGCCCCTCTCCTCCCCACTCCCTCATTCTCTTTTGAAACACCCAAATTTCCTCTGCACAGATCAGAATGAAGCTTAGGTTTTTTGTTTTTTTTTTTAACACCTACATTTGAAGCATTTCTGTATTTCAAGCTGTCAGTAGTCAGAGAATAAAATCCATTTTCTTTGGATTTAACTAATGTCCAGCTGTGTTGAACTTTGACACCTCCATGAGGAGTCACCTATTCCTGGGGCTCACCTTCACCCCTGTGCAAAGAGAGTTCTGGAAGAGATCCAGGAATTCCCCCTTTCAACTCTCTTCTTCTAGGGGTGCAAGTCACATAGCCGCTAGGTTGAGGGATAGGAATGAAAAAAATCTCCCACTGCACAGCCAAATTTCCTCTTCCAAATCACTTGACTTTCAATAGCATTTGGGCACCTGAGCACATACCACTGGTGAGACAGGGCTGAGCTCTTAGTAGTCTCCATCTTAACACAACTATGTTCAACCTGCTTGTTTACCTACACCTAGACCAACCAAACTGAGGGTAGAAGGGCTTTTATCAGGGACATAAACTCTAAGGAGCAAGAAGGAGAACTGACTTGGAAAACAGGGCACTGCAGGGGCAATGGGAAAAGGCGTAGTTGAGCCCTGCAAGGGGACACAGAGAGAGCAGCTACTGGGCTTGGGGGGACAGGACAGAAGGGTAAAAGGGCTAAGAAATATAAAAAGGGGGAACATAAAAGGACATGGAAGGTGACATCATTACTTGTTTCCTCATTCGCAATTTCCCTTTTGGCTCAGTCCTGCTCTTCACCTTCCGTCCAGAAACTTAAAGTAAAATGTCTCTGTATTGTACTTTCTTTCCTCTGCTCCCAGCCAAGAAAAGCTATTTATTGTTTTATTTCTTCTCTTCCAATTATTCTGGCCTTGCAAAAAATGTAAATCAAAGGAGGGGGGCAAGGAATTGGTCACTTAATATCTTTGGGTCCCAGTTGAATCATGGGAGTTTTGGACTGGATTCATAGTTCAGCAAATGTTTATTAAATGAATACTATGTCCAGACTACTGTCTATTTGCTAGGGAAACATCATATCTCCCTCCTGAAGCTTACATTGCAGTGAAGGCAACATTCAAAAAGCAAACTAAAAATAACAAAATTAAGATAAAGTATAAAAGAAGTAGTATTTGATATGGTTGTCAGGAAAGGGTTTCATAAGGTGACAATTGAGCAGGGACGTGAATGAAGTAAGGGAGCAAGCCAGGGGGAAGAGAATTCCAGGTAGAGGGAATAGCAAATGCAAAGGGCCCAGGGTAGGAACCTGTTAGCATGGCCGGGCAGCAGTGAGGAGCACACAGTAAGAGATCTGGAGAAGTAATTCAGTACCGAATCATGTAGGGTCTTGCAGGCTACTGTAAGTACTCTGGAAATTTCTTTAATTATGATGAGAATTCATTGAATATTTGAGAGCAGAGGATGACATTTTATTAATAGTAAAAATAATAACTAATATTTATATAGTACTTCGTATGTGCCAGTCTCTTTTCCAATGAACTCATTTAATTTTACAACTCTCTGATGTAGACATTATATTATTAATTAATTTTACAGTTGATGAAACCAAGGCACAAAGAAGTTAAGTAACTTGACCAGTTATATTAATACATTGCAGAATTTGACCTTGAACCCAGGTAGTCTGTCTCCAAGGTCCTTGCCCTCAACGCCTAGCCTGTATTTATTCTGATTTCCATCGATAAGTCACTTGGAAGTATGAGAAAACACCCTGGAGGCAAGAATTTAAAGCAGAGGGCCAATGAAGGGAGAGAGGACAGTGATGTGGGCTGTGGTGGTTGCGGTGGAGAAGAGAGGTAGTGGTCAGATTTGAGATGTCTTTTGAATGTAGAGGAAACAGAAAATTTGCTGCTTTTTTGCAGATGAGCTATGAGAAAAAGCCAAGGATCAATGGCGAATCCAACTTTTTGGCCTGAGCACCTGGGTAAAAGATGGTGTTGTTTACAAAACTGGGAAAACTGGGAGAGGGGGTGGTTTGGTGAGGGGTGGAAATAGTTTTTTTTTTTTTTTTTTTGAGTATATAAAGTTTGAAATATATATGAAACATCTGAGAAGATATATAAAGGAAGCAACAGGGTAAATAGAGTCTGGGTTTCAGACTGTAGATTAAATTCACTGGTCATTGTCACACAAATGTTTGAGAATGCTATGTGCCTGGATGTGATCTCCCAGGGAGGGAACAGAGCACGTCAAGAATAAGCTCTGAGTCATTCTAACCCTCAGAGATGATGAAGAGGTGAAGGATCCAACAAAAGAGTCTGGAAAGGAGCAGCAGATGAATCAATGGAAAATGAGAAGTCAAGTAAGAAGGAGTTTGAAGGAGAACCTGATCAGCTGTATCTAATGCTGCTGATAGGAAAAGTAGGATGAAGACTGAGAATTAACCATTGAATTTGGCTAAGAGGAGGTCATTTAATACCTTGACTCTAAAGAGTTAGGGCCAAGACTCTGATTGGATTGTTTTCAAGGGACTAGCAATATTCTGAGGCATATGAGTAAAGACAATCTGAAAAAAGAGGTGGGGGATAGTAGCAGAGGGACGGAGAGAGTAATGCATTTCCAAATACTTCAATCAACTTTAAAATACTTTATTGAGCATCTCCTACACACCCAACACTGTTAGGTGCTGACACTCCTGAGTTTGCAGACTCAGTCATTCATTCATTTAGGGGACAATTTTTCATTGAATGCCTAGTACATGAGTTCTAAAACATTTTTTCTTAATTGTTAACAATAACATTTTGACATTAAAGCAAATCTAAAAATTATGCCTGTACTCTCATAATCCCAACACATTAACACTTTTCCACATTTCTTTCAATTACTGGACGTATGTTTCCATAACTTTTACACAAAGTTATTATATTGTAAGCCTTTTTCTTTTGTAGACATATTTTCATAATATGTTAATTTTACAGCAGATATTTTATGGTGTGAATATACAGCATTAGTTATTTCCTCATTTTCCATTCCCCACCATTTATGTTATCTTCAAATTACAATATATAATAAATGCTTATTTTTCTATATGTCTGTCAGCCTCATTAAGCTATGAGTAGTCCTTCAAAGTCCAGGACTATATGTGGTTCAATTTTGAATCACCAGTATGTGCCGGGCACCCAGTCTTGACTTCTAGGAAGCACATGAGACTGTATAGTGGAGCAGCTAATAACAGGAAGACTCACTGCCTCAGTTCTCATCTTGCATTCTCCACTTGTAGGCTTGTAGCCATGGGCAAGCTACAACTTCTCTCTATCTCATTGATAAGTTGCAGATAATAATAGTACCCTATTGGTCATGAGAATTAAATGAGCCGATATATGCAATGTGCCTACTACATTGTAAGCACCTATGTAAGTGCTTGATAAATGTATTATATAAGAACAAAAGTCCATGCCCTGAATATGTTCAATGAATGAATAATAAATCAAAGAACAGTTTCATTTTTGCTTCGTACAGGTAATTTTAAAAATTTTTTTGAATTATTTGCTTTTGGATTCAGTAACAATGTTGTGAGCATGGACTATGAGTCAGGTATCCAGAGACAAATAATCATTTCTTGGGATTAACTTTCATAAGTGATATTAGTAAGTGCAAGAACATGAACATTTCTACAGCTTTGATTACCCTGTTATTTTGCCTGGGGGGGGGGAGTTAAGCTCCTTGAAGGCAAGGGCACTGTCTGAGTTTTGCATTGCTGGCCATCTTTGTAGAGACTGCCACCTGCTAGTTCCAACTGATAGTCCATTCAGCCCCTTTTCTCCGTTCATGTCTTTTTTTCTCCTTTGCCTTAATTGCTTTCTCTGGATCTTGATTTCTTGGATAAATTAATAAGATTCAATTAGGTAACTCTAAATGTGGAAGAAAAAAGTCAAGGAGGTGGTAGTGGGCAAGCCATGTGTGAAGAGACAATGGCCTTTGTAGATGGCCTTTGTTAGGTGTCAAAAATGGGGACAGATGACGACAGTCAGGAAGAAATCACTAGGGACTACCAACAGAAGGTTCGTGAACAAAGAACAATGAAAGTCATTATAAACCCTGTTAGGATGATTATACAGACTACCATCTAGAATGGGAGAGAGCACTTGAGGTCTCCGGCAAAAATCTGGAGAAATGGGGATGAATGAAAGAGAAGTAATATTTTTGAGATTATTTCCTTCTATAACGATTATTTCATTCGTTCATACATTCATTCATTCATTCAATACACATGTATTGGGGGCCTACTTTGTGCCAGGCACTGTGGTAGGCACTGGGTATCTACCCGTGGAAAATACAGATTCAGTCCTGCTGTCATGAACATTTGTTTGTCCCACGACTGTCACTGGTGGGAGCAAGAGCTCCGGAACACCGAAATTAAGTCTGTTTCTTCCTGTCGCACTCTGTGCTTGGCACACGGTGGGCGCGCGCACATCCTGTAGTCTGAATTTTGATTGAGGGCTTTGGTGCAGCAGAACAGCTAGGTACACAGAGCCCGCGAGAAAAGGCAGGGTGGCATCGATCTCGCTTCTAAGACCAGGATCTTGCAATGAACGCATGTGTGCATCTCTGTGTATAGTGGGGGCGTATCTTCCCAGCGCGCCTGGCAGAGGGCCAGTCACCCGGACCCACCCTCTCCTCTGCGGGCGCGCTCAAGCCTGCCCAGGCAGTGGCGGAGCGCAGACGGGGCCAGGCGCGCAGCCTCGCGTCGGTCCGCAGGCCGGCCCAGCGCGGCTCCTCCTCGCCGCGGGCGGGGCTGCCCTCGGTACCGCCCCGCGGCCGCGGCTCCGCGAAGCTCGGAGCGCTGGGGGCTGGCGAGCCAGGGCGGCGGGTGGAGCCCGAGCAGCGCGGCGGCGGCCAATCGCGCCGCGCCGGGGGAGGAGCCCCAAAGGGGGAAAAAGAAAGTGCGGCGGAAAGTAAGAGGTTCATTGGGGGAAGACTGGCCGGATCAGGGTCCCCGGGCTCCGCTTTGGCCAGACTCACCGAAAGAAGCAGTGCCGGGCGACCCTGCACCCATCCCCACTGGTTCGCTGCGCCCACTCTGCTTCCCAAGAAAGGTGAGTCTCTCGCTGTCGTGAGGGCTCAGAGGAATCACCTACCCACAGAAAGGGTGGAAGGACTCCTGAAAATCGTCTCCTTCAACCCTCTTATTTTCCAGAAGGACAAACTGAGGCACAGAGCGAGGCAGCAACTGGGATAGATCACACAGCTAGTTAGTGCTGTGGTCGGGACTCGAACCCAACTGTCCAGAGCCCCATCTTTGCTTTGTGGAGATTTAGGTACCGCAGTTTGGGGACGGCTGCCCGTTGCTGCACCCCACTTCCAGCCCTTTGAGGGATCTACGTTGGTGTACCCCCGCCTGGGTTTCTCCAGGGCGCTGCTGTGAGCGGGGAGGAAAGAAGAGGGCAGTGTGTCCCAGCGTGTCTCATGCCGCTCCCAGCCAGGAGCTGTGACAGCCTGGGGAAAGGCTGCTTGCAGCTTCACTCCGTCCTCCCCTGACCTGCTTTCTCAGAAAGATGCCCCTGCCGAGGGTGTCTAGCATGCTCCTGGGGAGGCGGTGGCCAGGGGAGGGACGCCGGGGCGCCGATGACTTGGGTTGGTACTCACAGCTGTCTCCCAGCTCCGGGAGGAAGCTGTTGGTCCTGTAGGGGATAGGATGCCCCACGGTTAGGAATAGCTGGCTTCACGGAGCCATAGCCCCTGTCAGTTCTGAGTGCAGGGAGGGAACAAGGAAGCTGAGTGGAAGAGAAAAATCACAAACATAAAAGCAAACTTCTGCCGTTTCCTTTAAGAACCAGTCCCCAGCCTGTCTTCCCTCCACCTCCCGTGGTGAAATTGAGATCCACCGCGCCTCTGGAAGGGCTTTTGCTGCTGTGTTCCACCGAGCCTGGGTTAGCTACCAGCGGAGGAGGAGGATTTACCTGGTTTTGATTCTAGCTCTGCGGAGTATTAGCTGTGTGAACTTGGTCGGGCAAGTTATCCAATCTTTCTGGTACTCAGTTTCCCCCCACCCCCGGCCGCAACATGGAGATTATGAAGATCACAATGAGCCCTGACGGTAGTTGGGAGGATGAAATGGGATAATTCAAATAGTATGTTTAGCGCAGTGGCTGGCCTGGCATCTGGTTAATTTGAGATTGATGGCCACTATTGTAAATACTGTTATACACTAACCCTGGAGACAGTGGATTTTCAGAAAGGTGATTTCATACCACCTTAAAGTGACTTTTTTTTTTTTTTTTTTAATCTGGAATGCTGCAGCGTTTTCTTATTTGGAGTTTGAACAGCTTTTATAGAAAGTGTTTTCTGAGTGCTGTCTCTATGTGACTTTGATCCTGGTTGCTTGAGTTGGAATATAAAATTAATGTTTGTCAGTTATGCCAAGCCCCCTCGGTTTTAGGCCAAGCCTCAAGTCTATGAAGCTCTGGTCTGAGGCATCCTTTATTGGCAAAGAGGGTCTTGAATTTGATGAAAAGTAACAAGACAAGAGAAGTTCAAGTTCCTTCAGTGTTACAGACTGTGCTTTAAGCCTTGTATTCCTGCTGTCTTAGGTCAGACAAGCAACTTTATGTTTTCTTTAGTAGAGGAAAACAGCAACACAATTCTCACGTATTTCTTTGGGATTATGCCATGATGTTGCTAAAATCAGTCCCTCTGGACAGACTTACCTTATTTAAGCAAACACTACACATCCCTAGTCTAGCCTTCCTTAATTATTGTTTTTAAAATGAAATAGCTCCCCTCATATATCCCCACGAGGCTCATGAAAATTGATTTTATTCTGATTGACTTCATACAGTTATTTACTACTGTCTCCTGGCTATGCCGTAAGTCCCTGAATTGAGTGTTCAGCATTTATAGTTGGCTGCCTGCTTCCCAGTCCCTCCCATTTGTGTGGGGTATTGATGAGTGCATAGGAGGGGGTGTGATACATCTTGAGGGAAGGGGAGAACTTGGTGGTGCCTCTGTGGGTACCTCCTGCACCAAGCGTTTGCAGGGGATGGGATCACTTGCTTCCATCAGCCTGTTCCGTGTGTATGCATTGTGATGAGCTGGCCAGGATACATCTGAATGCGTGCCTGAGAAATAGGGGACTTGTGGGCAAAAGGAAAATGTTAAAAATAAGGTCAGAACAAGGGGATGGAAGGGAGGTTGGAAGGTAATTTTTTTTTTTTTTTGGTTCCAGTTCTTTAAAGAAAGGATACCCAGTTATACCTTTCCTCCTTATCCAGATTATTTGTTACAAAATTCATACATACATATGTAGACAACTTTAAAATTTCCAAAGCATATTCCATATACATTATCTTTCTTGCTACTTGCGATAGCCCGGAGAGAAGGACATGGCAGGCATAGTAATGGTAGAAGGAGCTTAGGTTTTGTGATCAAATTCAAATTTCAGCCCTAATTCCTCTGCAGCTAGGTCATACTGAGCGATGTATTTCACCATTTAGAGCTTTTGTTTTATCCAATTCTAAAATGGAAAAGAAAAACCCTAAGGATTCATGCGACGATAGAATTAACTGGAATAATATAAAGTATATGTAGTGAATAGTTGCTCATTAAATGCTCTCTCTTCTTAGCTGGTCTCAATTTTATAGAGGAAGAACTGAGACTCAGAGAAAGGAGAGGTTCCTAAGAGTCACACAGTTACTACGTTTCATCCCTGGGAGTACAGTTCACACCTTGTAACTTCTACTTAAGGGCTTTTCCCCGTCACACCCCGGTCACCTCTCCAGTGAGTTCTTTAACAACTTACCTCAGTTAAGTTGACCTTATTGGGCTGGTGATTGCAGGGTATCCTTTCTGTCCCAAAGAGGAAATTTCCTTGCTGAGGGAACAATCCGTAAGCATGCTCTATAGAGGTGAGCGGGGCCAGCTGTCAGCAGGGGAAGTTCGAAAGCCCTGCTCTCTAAAGGCAACCTTCCTACTCTCCTGCGTTTGATGTAATGCACCTTCCATTCCTAAGAGGGGGGGGACTGTGAAGACATAAAGTTCAGAATTGTATTATGTATCTCTTCCTGTTTCTGAGTGGTTTCTTCCCTCTGTCATCCTTGTGCTAATTCATAGGGTAGTAAGAAGATTGAGCAACAAATGCCATGAGTGACCATAGCGTTCCTTCACTTCTCTCACGAACGCTGTGGGTAGAGGATGGGATTAGGCAGAGTAGGCAGAGGCTGCATTTGCAGAAAAGACCACTCGCTGCTTGCTGGCCGTGCTGATCACTGGTCTGGAGGCCCCAGTCCTCCCTGTGGAAACTGATGGCTGCAGGCTAATGTAGGAAAATGAACAGATCTGTTTCTGGCCCAGGCAATGGGGCCATTTATCCGTTGAGACTCCCCACAGGCCATCAGGTTTCTCTGCTTTGCAGTAAGCAGCCAGGCTTGCAAATGCAGTTCTGGGAGAAGCATTTTGCTCCTTGCTTTTGGCATTTGGAAGCGTATGTTTGCTTTTGCCAAAAGGTATCCAGTTAACGTCATCTTACCTGGCACTGTTAGAAAAGCAGAATGTGGCTGGAGGAAATCAGAGGAGGGGCAGAAGAGAAAAAAATAAAGGTTCTCTCCAGCACACACACAGTTTCATTTGTTGCTCAACTTTGTCAGGGCTTCTGCTGGTGACACAGATGTAGGATCTGGTGAGTCACTGTCGCCTTGCCCGTGAAGTATTAAAGAGAGCCACCTACTGTGCTCTTTGCGCATTTTGGAAGTTGTTCTGTGGGAGAAATAAAAACCCCAAAGAATGGGAAAGTTACAGAACATTTGGCATCTGATATTTTGGGAGATTAATTCAGGTTAGCTACTCATTGGCTCAGGTTTGGGTTTTTGTTTTTGTTTTCTTTTTTAGAAAGTAAGAATGCACCGAGGGGGTTGTGGCACTGATGGGGAAACCTCCTGGTAGCCCGACTTGATCTGGCACCTGGGGCTGTGTGGAGTTTTAGAGCCCGACAGGGGCCTGTGGCAAGTTAGTATACTGCGGTGAGCAGCCCTCTCTTCTGCCAGGGACGCTGATGCCTGCCCGGAAGCTGGAGTCCCTACCCCAGCACCTTATTCACAGGAGGTATTGAATAAACATGAATTCTTTCTTCTGTCATTAGTTCTTTCAATTTATTAGTCTGTTAAATTGTGAAAATCAAAATTTAATAGCTATTCCCTACTGAATTCCACTGTGGATTGTACTGAGTGTTTTATAAGCCCCACCTCATTCAATCCTTGCAGTGATCCTGTGTATTTTTGGAGGCAACTGAGGCTCAGAGAGGTTAAGTAGGTAAGAAAGACCTGAGATTGTATGGCTTCTGGACTAGAACTGAGGGCCTAGGCTAGGACTGATGACCCGCCCATCCCCATCCTGCCATTCTGAGCCTGGTATTATCTTGCCTGTGACTGAGAAGTCGCAGGCTCTGGGCCTCAAATGGGACGTTCTTCTGCTGCAATACATTGCTTCTTTTCTTCAAGATTCCCTTCAACTCTGAAATTCTGTCTCCGTATCTCTTTGTAAAAGTTGACGCTAGAAAGGGAAAGGGGAATAATGAGAAAATACCCTTATGTTTTATGCCAAGGGATCTATTTTCCGGTCAAACAGAGGAGGGCAAAGGAAATCAACATTCATTGGTGCGTGCACTTCTGTCATTTCCCTTAAGCATAAAAATAACTCTCAAGATATATATATTATCGTCTGCCTTTTACAGATGGAAGAACGGAGGCTCAGGGAGACTTACAGACTTGCTCAAGTTTAGTCAGTTAGTAAGAACTAGAACTGGCCTGAGCTCAAAGTCGTTTGGTCTACTGTGCCATGCTTGCTAGACACCATGCCATCAAATCAGAGGACTTGCCGAGTAGATTCAGGAATGTCCCCTCCCTGTGCCCTCACACCATACATACCACCCCAGCAGCCGTGTCCTTTCCTCCTCTACCTTCCTATGCGTGTTGCTAGAATCATTTCCTCATCCTTCCCAGTCTGTGGGACCCCTTGAAATGCTTATACCATACTCTTCCTATCTCTACTGTGATTTTCAAAACTTATTTGTTTGTTTTCACTCTGGGCCAATCATTTGTCCCTTTGTGTTCTTGTTTAGCGCCAAAACAGCTGAAGAACATAGTACAGTGCCTTGTATGTAAAAAGTACAGAGTGAAGGGAATGATGGCTTCATACTGTGTCAGGGAGGCCCAGCGTTGGCTTTCTCGTTTTCTCACACTTTATTACATTACTAATTGTCTCAAAGGCTGTCTCTACAGACTTGGAAAGTAACTCTCATTTCCTTTAATGTTATGGTTACAAAATCAGAAAAATGCTAAGGAGTCACAGACTCTAAGAAGGTTGGACATCCCTGGCTCAATGATGGAAAAAAGACATTTTGGTCCTAATAATAAAGGGTGTTTTGCAGCAAACACGGGGAAGGAAGGGCTTGCTTGCATATATTGACAGCAAGGCCAATGTCAAGTGTCATAAATTAATTACCTGAAAGAAAATAGGAAGTTTCCAGGGAGGTGGGCAGCTGCAATGAACTTCGATTTCAAGATTTCTAAAAGCAATGAAGAATGAGCATCCGTCCAGCTATTATTTGATATCATTGGAATACAGACAGGTGACCTTTTATATCTAGCTTATATCCAGGAGAAGCCTGTGGTTTCTACCTGTCTGGCACATAAGTCCTTATGATTACACTGGCTTCCTTGTTTCCCAATCAATGCTAAAGGCAACAGAAAAGAGAACCAGTCATTTTATAAACTCTGATATCTGAAAGTGTTCTTTTCATAGATAACACAGTTCCTTAAGCCAGTTATGGTTAGATGCTATGGTAACTGTGGGTGTATAACATTTGTGAGCTTTAGCACAAGACCAGCTTCCGTGCGTGTGACTTTGCACAAGTTATTTGGTCTGTCTCTGCTTTCTTTCCTTTTCTTTTTTAAAAGATTTTATTTATTTATTTGAGAGAGAGAGAGAGAGAGAGAGAGAGAGCATGCACCAGCAGCGGGGAGAGGGAGAAGCAGACTCCCCGCCGAGCAGGAAGCCTGACACATGGGGCTCGATCCCAGGACCCTGAGATCATGACCTGAGCCGAAGGCAGACGCTTAACTGACTGAGCCACCCAGGTGCCCTCTGTTTTATTTTCATCATCTGTAAAAGGGGATAATCAAATGCATTTCATCAAGCTTTTGATAGATGTCAATCCTATGCCATAACATTTGTTAAGGGCCTGGTGCATGGGAATTTTAACCTTTATTATGATTAACAGCTGCAATGATATTCAGTTGCATGGCCAAATTGATACTGGAATAGAAAGTACAAGACTTAGTTTCAAATTATAACAGTTTTAGTTTATGTAGAACTTTAAGCACTCAAAATGATTGTGTTTATCTCATTTCACGTGAAGAAATTAAGTCACTTGCCCAGAATTATACAAATGAAGCCAGAATATGAACCTATGATTCGGATGTAGATGGTCCAGGCACCACAGTTTCCCAGGCACACATTTTTCCCCCAATAATCTGAGGTAATTAAGGCACGTGTTGCTAACATTTATATCCTGAGTCTGAGAGGCTAAATATTGCTAAGGCCATACAACTAAGCACATAGTGGAACTGGGACTTGGACACCAGCTTTCTAACTCCAAGTTATGTGTTTTTTCCCCCTTTAATGATTCAGTCCAACAGCCCCACTACTGGTTAATTGCTTTTCCTTCTCAGAGTCCTTTTTCTCATTTCTAAAATGAGAAATTTGGACAAGGTGCTCTCTAAGGTATGGTATTCTATGAGTCTGTGCCTGTAGAGTAATGACTTGGGAGATATCATGAAAAGCTAAGAGAGAAGAAGTGTCTCTTCTTTCCACAGATGTACCCACACACCATGGCGGGTGAGGCACCCTCAGTCCCAGATGTCCAGCAGCCTCCTTGTCCTCAGGGAGACTCAAAACTGAGCACTGCACTGGGAGTCAGAGCCACAAAGACACCTTCCATGTCCTTCAGGATGTGATTCTGCCACATTCCCATGACCTGTAAACTGTTTTTCCCCCTCAGGATCCAGGTTTGGGGGTGGGAAGAGAAAATAGATGTCTGGGTTATGCACACTGACATTTATTGTTTGGGAAATGAAAAGAGAGCCTTTTTATATAAAGCAAGCTCTGTATCACCATTAATCACCATAATCTTCTACAAAGAAATAAAGAGATAAAATATTTGGCTTTCATTTGAATTTTAGCATTATGAGTGCATATTTTCTGCTTTCTTCTTTTGAGCTAATTTAGTGCCCATGGAAGAGGCTTGGCTCTCATTGAATAAATATAGGAGTTCTTTCAACTTATAGAAATGATGCATGCTGGAGAGTGGAAATACACACTAAATAGCATTTTTCTGGAAGATTAGACTTTGGTCTCCAATTACAGAATGAAACAATGGCAGGGGTTGGGGATTGAATGGTTAGAGTGGGTAGGAAAAGTTGGCTGGCTTTAGAGTCATTGAATCCTAGATATTGCTTGCTTAGCCTGTGCAGACTTAGTTTCCTCATCTGGGAAATGGCAATTAGCACTTAATACCTGGCACCCGCCCTCAATAAATATTCATTCCTTTCCTCATTCAGCATTGTTGTTTACCCCAAAGCCTCAGCCCTATAATGAAATTCACATGAAACCAGATGGAGAGGGGGTGTGTACTGAGTAGATGCTTCAACTGGTCTAAGGAAATTTTCCCCAATTTGACAAACAATGGGGATGGTAAGGATAGGAAATGAGTGTGGTATTTACCTTAAAATATCTGGAAAGTTTTCATGCGGAGGAGGAATTAGACTGGTGGGAAACTGTGGTGCCTGGACCATCTACATCCGAATCATCTGCACAGCTTGTTAAGGAAGCAGGTAGTTAGGGCCTCCGCACTGAAGTCTCCAAATCACAGGATCAGAATTTTCTAGACCAAGAGGCAGTATATTGTAGGGATCTGGAGTCTTGTGACATAGGTTCATATTCTGGCTTCATTTGTATAATTCTGGGCAAGTGACTTAATTTCTTCATGTGAAGTGAGATAAACACAATATGTAACTCATTGGCTTGTTAGTGATGACTAAGTCAGTTAATACCAATGAAGTTCCCAGAACAGTGACTGGCACAAGAAACCACACGTTATTTCGCTCAGGGTGTAAGCCGGTCTTTAAAATACCTTGTAAGGCCATGTATGATTTGCATTCTGTTTCCTCTCTGCCCCAGTCTCTCAGATAACCACAAAGCTAACTCCTTCACCTCCTTGAAGCTTTTGCTCCAGTATCTTCTCAGTGAAGGCTGTTTGGTTGCTTTATATGAAATTACCCCCCTGCCTGCTTTCCATCTCCACCCATGCCAGTGCTCATCTAACTGACCCACTCTGCTTTTCCTTTTTCCATAGCTATTGTCCCCTTTATCAGCTTCCACATATTTAGTCTGTCCACTGTTTATTGTCTAGTTCACTCCCTACTAGAACGTAACACCCACAAGGCCAGCGACCCCGCTCCCTGCTATATCCCAGGAACAGGGCCTCGAGAATAGCAGCTGCTTAATCATGAGGAAATGATGAATAAATAAATAAATGCATAGATAGGTGTTAGTATAATTACGTGTCTTCAAGGGGTAGAAAGAAAGAGATGGAACTGGACAAGAAAATAAATTACATATGTAATATTGAAATTAAAAAAACTTGTTTTATACACACATATACACACATGTATACACTAATACACACATATATGCATATTGCCTTGAGAAGGTGACATTTGAATTAAGGGAAGAGCCTGCGAAGGAGCCAGGCTGGTCTGAGATCATGGTCAAGGAGGCAGGGGCCAGGTGAGAGGGGTAGAAGGACTGGGAATAATGTCCTCAAAGCCGGGGCCAGATAAGCCGGGGAAGGAGCTGGGATTTTGTGCATAATGCAGCAGGCGGTCACCGAAAGGACTGAAGTATGGTGATGACTAGGTTTGTTGTATTTGGAGCCTCAAACGGAGAGTGAAGCAAAATGGAAGAATTTATGTATAAGATGAGGAGTTGAACTGCTTTGATCTTATATAGGGTCCTATGAACAGTGGAGAAAGACAGTTCAGTTTCATTGATGTGTCATTCATAGATTTTCTCATTAGAATGTCTCAAAACAAACACACACACATACACACAGGCAAAATAGGCAAAACCAGATTCCTTTGCTTTTTCTCAAATGATATTCTTATTTCCACATGCACTAAGTAATGGATGAAATTGTATGCACTGTTGCTCAATTCAATTCAGCTGGAAATTTTACAGTTCTTGGGTAGGTGTTTTATGTAATCAGTCCCCCAAAACACTGGACTCAGAGCTATTTCCTTACAAGATTTTCAGTACCAGTTTCTGAAATCTGATGTATTGAGGAGTAAGCATATGAAAGGCAAATTTAATTCCATATAAGATCAGTTTCTTCCTTCTGGCTCTACAAATCTAAATGGTGCCTAACCCTTCAAGAAATAGAACTCCTCCATGAAGTCTTTACCGAGATATGCATATGTAGTCTCATATATGCCAGGCGTCTTCCTCTATTATTTCTTTTTGTAGAACAGAAAACTGAGGCTCAAAGTCACAGAGGTTAGTTAGTGTGAGAACTAACTAGTATTTGAACTTGGGGCAAGTGTAACCACTATACCATTCTGCCTTCTGATTGTAAGTGACCCTGAATATTTTTTCATCTCTATTTGTCCCACTTCATGGTGATTCATATGAAGGAATAGTTCAATAAATGTCTTGAATCCGCGAATGAATACGTGACCTATTCTTTCAAGTCGTATCATTTCATTAGCATGTAATGGTAAAAATGTGGGTTTTAGACTGAGACAATCCGTGTAGGGTAACGCTACTCACTACCTCTGGGATATGGTAAATTTACTTAACATCTTTAAACTTGTGTCCTCATCGGCGTTGTTGGCACAAGAACAGAAGCGTTGTCAGGATTAAGTATGTACATAAAGTGCTTAGCACAGTGCCTGGAACATAATTAGTCCTCAGTCCATTTGAGCTATTTTTATTATTTTTTGAACTAAAATAACCTCCCCAAACATGCTTACACTTACATACTCAGGCAGTTTTTCAGTTGTGCTTATTTTATTAACTTCCTTTAAAAATCAGAGCCAAAGACCCAGTCATATAATCAGTGATACTAATTTTGTTCCAGGACCCATTACTGTCCCTTAACCTCAGCAGAGAACTCCTGCAGGTAGAAGGGCCAGTCCTGGGGAATGATGTGGGAGCAACAGTGCTATAGGACTGCCCTGTCTCTGACATCTGACATACCTGCAGACTGTATTTCTCCCCCCGCCCATCCTTCTCTCCCCAGCCAGACCTGGCTTGCGGGAGTTACTTTGTATTCCAGTGATGGCTCCAGAACATTCTGGGTGGCAAAGGGAAAACAGAAGACTCAAATTTTACTCTAGATAACACTCAATGAGACTCATTTATAGAACATGCTGAAAGTTTTAGACCTCTTACTAATTCATAATCACTCACATTGATCCAGTGCTTCTTGTGTGCCAAGAGCTGTGCTGGATGCTTTATTTTTATTATCTCATTCAATCCTATTGCAACCTTATCTAAAGTTTAAATTTTAGTTTTAAACTGGGGGAAAAATGAGAGTGTTAGAGTTGCCTCCATACGTATATCGGGGAGGCTGTGATGATAAAATCAAATATTTCTTGCCTATGTTTTGTCACAGTTTTCTTCCAAAGCAAACCATGCAGGGTTGTAGCATCATTGGAGTCTTTGAGGACCTTCCCTGCAGTAAAGAGATGTTTGGCAGAGAAATGAGGCAAAGGTTGTGTGGGGAAGGCAAGAAACTTCATTCTAGTTGACAGTTTATTTTGCCCTGGAAGAAACTAGTAACAATGAACTCAGTCCTCTTTTGTTGATTGCATTTGCTTGCTTCTTTGTAAGAAACCAATGTGGTGCTGACTTACAATGATCTTTTTTGTTTTTTCTTTGTGAGATATTTAAAAGATGTAACTTTTATCATCCAACCTCTCCCAAGTTTGATGATTTCCTTGGAGGAAAGGTCCACACACACAACACACATACATACACACACAAACATGAGAACAGTGCCTGAGTCATAGTTGACACTCACTATCTATTTGCTGAATGAATGCATGACAAAATTAAAAAACAAACAAACAAACAAACAACACCTTTTTTCCCCCAGAGAATGGGAGGGGCTATGGAATCTTTTTAAAAAATGGTAAGATTTCAGTATGTAACTTTCTTTCAAAATTTTTGTTTTAAAAATAATTTCAGAAGGCGATTATTCTAAGATAATGGGGCTTTACTTAATCTTGGTGATTCAGGACAGCTTATTGGAGTAGACTGTAATTCCTTTAAAATTTATCGAGATGAGATCATTTACCCATGTACTAAATGGCCCTAGACCAGTATACTTTTAAATTTGTGTTAATCTGATTTTTATAAATTTTCTGACCTCTTTCCCTTTCATTGTCTGCTATTTTTTTTCTTGCTTTCAGCATGTCTTGCTGTAGCAGCTTTCTCTCCATTCCCCATATAATTAGCTGTTTCCGCTTTACTCTAGAGTAGGGAGCGGGCTGATGAGTTTTGTTAGAACTGTGTGTACGATAAAAATAAACAGGGTTGGATTCGGATTAGACAGCTCTTCTCTAAGGGAAGGGAATAGGAAGGTAAAGTCACTACCGAATAGTCTTCATACAGGTGAGGCCATGCCATATACAGGAGCACTGGGTTTTGGTTACCTGTGGTATTAAAAAGGGACTGGTAGCATCAATAATACATTTACTCTTGGGCCATAAGCATTTGCTGAGAACCTTTTGTAGGCAAGACACTAGTGAGATATGGAGGTTAAAATATAGTCACACAAACACAACCCCTGAAAGAATAAGAATTTGTAGATTATTTTGAAAGGTAAGATAATCACAGGGGTTTGCAATCAACTTTTATAGTATTTGGAAGAGTGTAAGAGTGGATAACCTAACTTTAAAAGATATATGGAAAAACATGTTTGTGTTTTAAAGAGATAGCTGTGTCACTCAGGAAGGGGTTTATGAGGAACTGAGGATGTGAGTCTTGAATTGATGGGCAGGTTTTGGACATAGACTAGAGGGGAAGAGCAGTGTATGAGTTAGGGTCCAACCAAGGAGCATGAATGAAATGGGTCGATGATATGGAATATGGGATTTATCATAGGTATCGGACCTACAATTGAGGGAGAAGCTGGACCATTAAAGCCCCAAAAGGGGACAGTGGGAGATAAAAAGTCACTTACTCAGGACCCTGAGGAGGTGGTGGCCAAGAAGTCCGTGGAAAACTACCTCCGCAGTAGTTTTAGTAGTAGGCAGGCAGTTAGGAAGAAAAGCTGGATGTGAAGGGGAAGAGAGCAACCTGGAACCCATGAGGACAAACTGCAACCCTTAATTATCTCTCACTGTACCTAATCTTGATGATGTGGGTGGCCTGCAGAAGGAGCTGGTGGGCTTAGCCACAGAGCTCCACACCAGCCGGGCCTCGGACTTAGAGAGGTTGAAGGAAGAGATCTGTCAGGAACTGAAAGCTGGCTGCCCCCTCTTAGCAGGTCAGCCACCCGATTGGCCATTATGTATGTGAGAGGCAGTAAGTAGTACCCAGGGGCCTAGAAAGGCCCTCGCGAAACAATGGATACTGCTACACTTCTCCCATCCAAATCTCATGTACAATTCCCTGTAGCTACCCCTAAGAACCATATAGAGAATGGGATTCTGGAAAACATAATTCCAGTTGAACTAAACTGACACAGTTAAAACCATGAGTGATATTCCAGATAAAGGAAAAAGGATGAAAACATGAAGTGAAGGAAGGAAGCTGGTGCCTTGCTTGGGGAGAGCCCAGTTTGACTGGGAGATGGTATTCAAGCACCCGGGTCATAGATCATACTTAAAAAAGCTGAGCCAAGACCATATTGTCGAGGATCTTAAATACTCTCTTGAGGAATTTGCACCTAAACCTGTAAGGCAAGGAGAAACACAATATTCTTGAGCAAGGGAGGGGCATTATCAGATGTGTGTTTTAGACAGATCTGATATTTGGTGTCATAGCATTGGAGCTTAGGAAAGGAATGGCGGGGGCGGGGGGAGGGCAATTAATGAACATTCTATTATGATACTCCAGGCAAGAAAATTTGCATTCTATTTTCACCTGGGAAAGTGACTCAGAATCATCATAAGTGATTGTTCAGGATCATCCTGGGAATTAAAAATATTGGTGTACAATTGCAAGCCAAGGTGATTTGACATATGGCTAATATGTTGACTGTAATATCCTTATGGTGTACCTTGATAACCGTTCTTTAAAATTCCCTGATGATTCTGCCTCCAGTATGTGAAAAGCAAGAAAAAGTGTATATGTAATTGGAACATTGACCAACATGAAATTGGTTTATGCAACCACGTCAGTATCATTTTGAGAGGAAGATCCTATAAAAATAAACATCCCTTATTTAGTTTAGTAAAATAATGCTTTTTGGCTTTACTGAGTAGTAATAAGAGTATTCCGTTCTGTTTGTCCAAGTGCTTAACAATTTGCAAATGACTTACATGTCCCTTAGCTTGTTTGATTTGACAACTCTGCAAGGTCACTTTGGTCTGAATTGGCCTAAGTGGCAAAACTGAAACTCAGAGATTGTGATAACCATCAACTGACCCCGTAGCCCTTGATTCAAGAGCACTCACTGCACTTGCATAGATTCAGTGGACACCTCGCTATGGTTCATCCCTCCATTTCACGCTATGCACCACTGCCTGGTAATCTTGGGGCACATTCCTGGTTCTTTTCTGTCCCTGTCCTAAATCTGCCCATCGTTTTAGGACTTCATTACCTCTAAGGTCTTTTCCACCCAGAGTGCAGGCTCTTTGTAACCCCAGTGTTACAGTTCCAGCTGTCTGATTCCTCACCCCCTTGCAGGATTTTTACTTCTTTCCACCAAAGCACAGAACACCAAACACAGGGTAAAGAAGGACTTCTTTACCAAAGCATACCTGAACAGCTACCTTGACACCCCCAGGAGACCTACATATCTTTGAATTAGGTCCTTCTGTAAGTCTTTCCTATGAGCATTTCCAAGTATATACTCCCAAATGTTTATAAAACATATCTCCTGGCTTCCTACTTGTTGAAACACAGCAGAACTCATTCATTTGTCTTGATTTATTTAGAACACACACACCTACTGCTCTCTTTGCTGAGATTGCAACGGCCAACAGCAAGTGAATTCAAAACCTATAACCTCTATTCAGTGCACCCCTGAAGAGTTTTGTTCTCTTACAGGGATCCTTAAGGCATATCAAATTGGGGTGACAACTTCAGGTTCTGTGCTTTGGGGTGTGTAGGATTTTTGCAGTTACTGATATAGAGACATTGTTCAGGGGAGGAGAAGGAGGCATATAGAAATCAAGCTTTCCTAGCTGTCTTTACACAGAGAACTTGTAATTCTTCTCTGAGAATACTAGAAAGTTAAGGTCAAAAGGCTAAGCCCCTGGCTCTGCCAATACAACAGAAAGGGATGTGTCTTGTTTAGAGTTAGCCACAACTCTGGTAATTGGTCTTCTAAGTTCTGGAACAGTGTACTTTCCACTGTAATGTGCTGCTTCTCCTGCTTTTGTTCTCCCACGTGAGGACTGACCTCATTTCACCCTCCCAGATATATGGGTTTTCTGCTTCCTGCATTGCTACGCTATGTAGGGAAAAGTTCCGGAGAATTGAAGGCTAGACTTCTGGTAATAATAATAAAGAAAAATAGCTGAGAAATCTGAGTGTTTACTGTGTGCCAAGTGCTTTATAATTTTCTCTCACATAATCCTCATACCTGCTTCAGTGAGATGCTTTACTGACCCATCCACCAATAAGGCAACAGAGAGTCTGTGTGGTTCAGAAGCTTACACAGCTCCAGAGGATCCGAGTCTGGTCTGTGGTGAGTCCGAAGCCCATGCTGAAACTTTTCACTTTGCTTCACTGTGCTGAGGCGTGCCCTCTGTCCCGTGGCCTCTTCCAGTTTGCCTATGGCTAGATGGGCATCTGTGACAGATGTTGAGTTACTACACTGATCAGTCTGACAATTCCCTAGAAACCCTGCTTGGATGAGCTAACCCCCTGGTCATTTTGCTTCCTCAGCTCCATTTTCAATTTCCTTTTATGCCCAAATAGTATAAGAAGTGCCTTAATCAATCGACACCAGTTCTTCCAGTTTTAATGATCTTTTCATTTTCTCAGTATCCTTTTCTTGCTTTTGAGGTTCAGAGAAGCAAGGAAGGGAACAGGAGCTTTGCAAAAGCCCTAGGCTCCCATTTTGGAAAGTGAGGTCTATGGAGATAAGGCAATGCTGATTTCAAATACCAGAACCCCTGGGTTGAATGCCCTCGGGTATCTTTGGAAGAGAGAAGGCTTCTGATTTGGCACCAGAGACCTCAACCAGGACAAGTAAGTACAAATTCCAGGGCATCGGGGTCCAGCTCAACATAAGGAGACACTTATTACAGTTCAGGCCCTACGAAAACTATCTCGGTAATGAGTTCACCGTCATTAGAGTTATTTAAAGAGGGACTTGGCACTTGGCAAGGATGTTACAGGGATATTTGAATTTTGGAAAATGTTTGAATCAAAATGATATTTAAGGGCCTTTCCGGCCTTGAGCTTCTGTGTTGAATTCACTTAGAAACTTCATATTGGGAATAAAGGTTTCCCCTTGTTATAATTAACACCAACTAGTGATGTCGCCTCCTCCCTCCCCCCTGTGCTTTCCCCTTCGAACAACTGCTCGATTTAAGAAGGGGCCTTAGGATGAGGAAGGATGTGGTTCTTTCCCGCTTGGCAGCACTCCGGGTCAGAATGGAGGACTTGTGTCTGGGCCTGGCACCGATCCGTCGGGGCCTCTCACCAGCCCAGTGGTGTCTGTGACTGGAGCACGTGGGAGGTGCACATCCGCGTAGGAAAACCTCCCGCTGGCGGCCAGCTCGGGATGTTTTAATTTTTTTAGATTACGAATGAATGCAGTCTTGCCCAGGGCTGGCCTCTTGGAGGAATGGAGACACACCCTGAAACAAGTCCTAGTCAGGCCTGACAAGCATCCCCTGAGAAAGAGCCCCTCTGCAGCTGGCGGCATATGCGGAAGTGTCTTTGAGAGCAGTTTCTTCTTGCCCTTTCAGAGGAGAGCGGCTTGCAGGCCAGGATGTCAGGAGTGCAAAGCTCCCTTCCCCCGACCCTTGCCCCCCCCCCCCCGATTTTCTTTCTGTTTTCTCTTTTTCTTTTCTAATTGGCTTACTACTAATCTGAAAGCGGGGCTGTGCAAAAATGATAATCCTTTGATTTAACGTCAGAATTGAAACACTGCCTCAGTTCTTGAAGCAAGGAGTGGTACAATGATAGAGTGTCCAGAAGTTGAGGAACAGCTTTAATTTAAAAGAATAAAAAGAGGCAAAACTAACAGTAGGTCATACTGACCAGTGCTGTGTGTAAGAATAGACCATGCTTTTCCACTAAATCCAGTGATCTTTCCCCACAGGATTTACAAAGACTTTACCAATCTCCAACCTAGGTCAACTTTTTTTTTTAAGTGAAATGTTATAGCTAAGTATGTTTTGCTCAAATCTTTCATGTGTGGATATCTCAAACTATGAAGCGTTATTCCTTACAGGGAAGCTTCAGGAACTCACAGCTGTCTCGTCCCCAGCAGATAAACATGTTAAAAACTTCATAGCAGCGAGGACTCCTCTAGGGATCTGGTCCAACACTGCCTGGAGGTAGTTTGGCCAAGATTCCCCATGAACACCATAAATCTTCACAGAGTCGTGGGAAGAGAACAGCGGCTTTAGCTTCGCTAGCAGCTGACTCGTTGCTCCTGGGCCCGAGTCGCCGTCTTCCTTTGACACAGGACCGTTGCCTGTTTAGACATGACTCTTCCCTGGGATATAAATGGTGCGTTATTTTTAGGGGACAGTTATATTTCCTAGTAGTTTTTCAGAATTGGGAGGCAGCATGGCTTTATCAGAGGAAAGTCTGAACTGGGAATCAAAAGCAATCCCACATTTTCACAAGCAAGCTCTTGACCTCATAAAAGTCACCGATCCTTCCTGGGCCCCTGTTTCCTAAATAGTGTCCAAATAACATTATTTGACTTCCAAGACCCTTTCTGATTTTCTAGAGGTCATCTTGATAAGAAGATAGAAAAAGAGGGAGAGAATTAAAAAAAAACCCAGGGAAGCATAGGACTTAGGGAAAGAAGTCCTCTCTTTTAAATAGGGCTCAGAAAGCCTTTGTTGCAACAAGCCTTTGTTGCAAATATGTGAAACTTTATTGCATACTACATGGTATTCAGATTTCCCCTATTTGTCTCATTTCTATTTGCTGAGACCTGACCAGAAGCATGAATCACAGCCCTGAGGAAACTTTGAGATCTTCAGATTCAGTTCACTCACTTTACCCGTAACAAGCCCAAGGCCCCTGTACAGAGTTACACAGGGCTGTGAATGGATGTCTCCTGCCTCCTTGGGCAATTCTCTTTCAAATACATGGCCTATTTGGTTTATTTAGCAATGATGAATATTTAGAGAAAGAATGAGACTAGATTCTCAAAGTTGAATGATCCTCAACAATACTTTGGTGACCAGGAATACATGGTAGCAAGGAGATATGCACACACACGCCCATGGGACTTGTTTTTCCCATGCTAAATGTGCTGGACGTAAGTTCCCTTTTGTGCAACCCTCTTCCTTGCCAGTGAACACTGCTTTGCTTTCCCCTGGGTTTAGAACGTCTACTTCTCCAAGGAAAACTGTGCCTTATCACTCACTCTCTGTCCTCCAGCAGGATCACTTACTTTCACATCTCTCATCACAGGATTGCTTGAAGGTAAAACAGCTGTCTGAAAAGACTCCATGATAGCTACTTTCTGGGTTGTAGAGCATTATGAAAAATAAAGGCTGCAGTTCCTCACTGACAATTTTGTATTTGTGGGGTAGCCACAAACACAGTGGCAGAAGATTCACCTCTCCTGGATCACAGCTCTGATTATTTCCAACAACCAACAGACCTTGGATCAATCGTGTTATCTTTGTGCTTTTGTTTTTCCATCTGTCAACTGAGGCGGTTGGCTCAAGGCCTTCCCCAAGTCTTCTATGATCAAGGATCTTGTTGTAACTGTTTTAATAGCATGTCTTCCTAAAGTGTATTCCATACCTCGCAGCTGTCTTACAGCAAGTATCCTGAGAAATTATACCTTTAATTAATAATTCAGGGCCATGATTTTGAACATCAGTTATTTTATACTGTGCATAATGATGTCCTCAGGGCCTGTTGAAATATGTAAGACTCTACCACTAAATGGCCCCAGACTCCATATCACTGGTTATTATTGTTTTGTTTGTTTTTTTAGTTTTCTTTAAATAGCTCAACTTTCTCACTGCCATCAACATGCCTACTTATAAAAGCCTTTTGCCGTCCATCCAAATTTGCGTTTCTTCTGTGCTTTGGCATAAGGACTCGTATAAGGAAGTTACTTGAATGAGGATCTGAGAGTACTCGAAGTGAAGTTGGTTGATTTTTTTAAGTTGGTGCAGAACTCATTCCAGTGAATATTTAGGGCACTAGTTTGCCTAGTTGTTAGCTACTGGTTATTTGCTTGATAACTGACACTGCCTACTAACTGAGTTACACACTGTTGAGGTATAACCATATGCCTTTGATTCTGTGTATTTTGCTTTCATCCCTTTTTAGCTGTTATGCTTCCTAGCCACTAGAAGCACTTTGGATTTTTACTGTGGTCTCCTGGGTAGATGCCTGGGACCTATGGATTTTTTTCTATTTATACTAAAATCACCAGAAGCCTAAATGTGGTGTGAAAAAAAGCAAATTTCTGAAAATAGTCAAAATGCCATCGGTAGGGAAATGGTTAAATACACTGTGGGATAGCTGGGTAGTGGAATTGTATTTAGCCATTGAAAGGAGTGAAATATAATTATATGAACTGATCTGGATACATGTGAATGATATATTGTTAAAAAAAAGAAGCAATTTGTAGATCCATACGTGATTCAATTTTTGTAAAAAGAAAAATAAGGAAAAAATTATATGCAAAGAATGTAAAGATCTAAAACTAGCAGTTATATGTGATTATGTCGCAAGTGGGATTAAGGAATGCTGAAAAGAGCTGAGAGGGGGACATAATGTTTTTACTTCCTACCTACTATAATTTTTATAAGGGGGATAATAGGATTGATAATAGGATTATTGGTAATTTTCCTCTAACCTTTTATTATGTAAATTTAAAAGCATGCAGCAGAGTTGAAAATCTGTTACAGTGAGCACCCGTATAACCAATACCTTGATTCTACTGTTAATATTATTTAATACTTGCTTTATCACACCCCTGTTCATTTATGTATCTATGGGTGATTCTTAATGTTTTTATGTTTTTGACTACTTCCAGACTAAATTAGGGAGTCGACATGGCGTCTCTTGCTAAGTGAGGCTCATATCCTATCCTAAAGAGCCATTAATGACATTTACAGATTCTACTGATTTGGACAGACACAGAAACAAATACTGATAGAGGGTTTATTAGACACCTTTACCTTAGGTACCTTAGATACCTTTTCTTTTCATTTTATTTTTATTAATAATGTTGGCAGAGGAGGCAGTGAACTTGTCCATTAGGAGTTTGGCAGCTTACTTGAACGTCCTAGGCATTCTGTGAGCTCCCCCAGCCTGTGCCACCATGCATTGACTATGCTATGCCTTTCCATGTTGGCCGCTGTGCAAACCCTATATACTCTTTTTTTTTTTTTAATTTAAACTCAGTTTATTAACATATAGTGTATTCTTAGTTTCAGAGGTAGAGTTCAGTGATTCATTAGCCTTATATAGTAACCAGTATAAGCCTCATTTAGCTTCCTTTTCCAGGATATTACATTATGAAATGTTTGTGGATATTATCTGGTTTTGAGAATCAATATAAATGCTTTATGATCCTGCTTGAGTTTTGGGTTGCCAATGGCAGACACTGTGAAAGCTCAGGACAAACCGTATTTGGTTTCAGTCCTACATAGTCTTGTTTGAAGATAGGTTATTTGGCTGAGGATGGGCTATGATTGGCAGAAAGGCAATTATATTGAAGAACAATAATGACTTTGGGTACTTAGATAAAATGTCCAAATGTGGAATATGAATAACTTTAGGCCAGACTACATTCCAGGATGTTTTTTTCTGCTTCATTTATTTTAACAGCCAGACTTTGCTTCCCTTGTTAGTGATGAGACGTCCTGTCCTCCCCCCAAAAAAGAGTCAAATCCATATGATCCCCATCATTTCTTCCTTGCTGATCATTACAGACCTATTTCTCATAAGTTCTTGTCACCCCCTTTGCAAATTACATTCTAGTCTTACCAGATACCTTGCTTTTCTCTAAAGAGCTTATGCAATTTTCTGCTTTCAGAAGTCTGCTCAATTTACTTTCTCTTTTTTCAGTTCTTTCTCCTCTTTCCTTGCCTCCTCTCCTCTATACTCACCCCTCTCCTCTGTGTGGTCCTTCTGCTCTTTACCTACCCGCACAGACACACACATCTGTTATGTGTGCATCTCTGCCTGTTGACAAGCAGAATCTTCTCTGTGGAACCTATCTGAACCTATCACCTACAAGGAGTCACTTCTAAGTTAGCATTTCCATAACCCTTGGCTTGCATCTTATCACTTAGACTGTTGCTTTCAGTGTGTGGTTTGTGGCTCAGCAGCAGCAGCCTCCGGGGGTGCCTAGAAATGCAGAATCTTGAGTCTTGTCTTGACTCTAGTAAATCAGAATCTCCATTTTACCAAGATCACCAGATCATCCTTATGCACCTTAATATTCAAGAAGCACCGTCTTAGAAGGATATCTAACTTTGCCTTTCACTTGATTGCTTTTGTGTCAGTGGATTCTGATAGACTGTGTTTGTGATCAGAGACTGTGTCTTCCTTACCTTTCATCTGCAGGGCAGGGTGGACGGCTTTGCACACAGTAGAAGCCCATCAGTGTGTGTTGTTGAATGAAAGCCTCTGCTTTCAGTGAGCTTGGATATGTGAGGGAAATCTATGAATAAAAGGCATTTTCATGATTCTTGTCAGCAAGATATCTTTCAAATGGTCTCAGTCCTGCCATTGCCGTGGTCAGGTTTTAGAGAACCTGGCACAAAGGTCTTACCCTGGTATCAAATTTGTTTTCTCCTTTCACATCTTTGAAAAGTACCTCGATGATGTGGAGTATTTGAGCTTTCAGAAGCTCATGGGAATTCACTGTCCAAAGGATTATATTTAAGGCACAGAAAAAAATTTCATATTGATATTTTATTAATAGGGTTATAAAAATCTGTACAACTGGCATAGTTGTCTATTTGTTTTAAGACTCAGAAGCCTGATCACAAGGTCAGAGTAAGGTCCAGAGTCAGATTTTGGTGCATCTGATCTCAGGCAAATAACATTGTTTTAGTTGATTATATTTGCTTTTTGAAAACTTGGAAAGGGAGGAGCTTCATAATTTCAAAAGGACTTCTTTTATCTCCTCTTAGAGAGTCCCTTAAGATTCTTTCCCCCAACATCTCCATCTCGCCTACTGTCCCTGGCATTATTGTTTTTCTGATTGTCTGGCACTTCTGTCTTCTAATCTCTACATCTTTGTTTTATAGTTTTCTTCTTATTCATTCCACTCATTCTTCCCATAATCAAACTTCTGTTTTGTGTAATTCTGGTGATGTTCCTCACCCTTCATAAAACCGCTGAGTGTAATTAGTGAAATTACAATAAATATAAATAAAAGTAAATATAATAAATGAATATATGACAAAACAAATAATTAAACAAGATAAAAATATTAGCAAACATGATAACAAATCAAGTAAAATAAAATAAATATAATCATATAAATAATTATAAATAAAATAAAAATAGAGTAAATAACCAAGCAGGTGGTTATTTGACCTATATAAGAACAAGCCCAGTGAACACCTGCTGTTTTTTCCTGTTATTAGAAACAGATCTTGAATATGTAATGACTGTTTCATCCATTTTGGGGGGATTATTAAGATTAGGAAGATTGTTGGAATATTTCTTTCCACTTATATTCATTAACTTATTTAGAAGATAATTTCTAGTCCTGTGCCCTCCATGTGACATTGTAATGGACCTAAATGAGAATTATAAAAAAGCACAATTTGTTTTGCCTTCAAGCCCTTAAGGTGCTCACAATGAAATAGAAGAGATGAGACATATGTAGGAATAGCTATAGTACAAAGTAGAAAGGGATAAATACTAACAACCTTGTAACAAAATTGTCACAGAGTTTTTGTTTAGAGAAATCCAGGATGTGCAGACATGAAAGGAAGTTCATTAGAAACTGAAAGACGAGTTTCTATGAACTCTGATTATTGTATTCACATCCATATTTTCTCTTTCTCTCTCTCTCGCTCCTTTCCTCCCTCCTTCTCAAGTTCTCTTTGCCTTTCTTCCCTTTTGTCTTTCCATTTTTTTGTCTTTGCTGAAGGCATAGAAGTCTCTTTTTGGTAGTAATTTTACAAAACTTTTTCATGAGACTGTCTGTAGGGAAATTTCTTCCTGTCCTTGGATGTACCACTCACCATTCATTGGCTTTCATAACTATCAATACTCATTATTTTAAAATTTGTGTTTCCTTTTCTTCCACAAGCTCATTTGCTCCTTTTGGTTTTCCTGTCAGTTTGCAATAAGGGGAGTTAGCCTTTCCTCTCATGAGTGTCTGTGTTTTATTTAGCTTTTTTTTTTCCCCACTAAAGTTAACTTTAGTGAAAATTATAGGCTTTATAATATAGATGTTATAATTTTATATATAGTTGGGGAAATATAATTAAGAATGAAATCTCTCAGCCCAGAAATTCTCTCCACAAATGTAAGAGAAAACACTTTTATTATTAAGTAAGCATTAAATTAGAATATGAAGTACATCACAGGCAACCCACCAAGAGATGGCACAAACAGAAAGAAATCTTAGCCTTTCCTATGGTGAAGCAGCTCATTGCATACATGTTTTCAAGATAAACTACAACTTGTATTCAAGTAGGAGGACTTGGTATCATCATTTGTCATGCAAGTGACATCCTTTACTTGGTAATTGTTAGTTAATTGGCTTTATCCAAGTGAAAAACTTCTCATGTCTTTAATTTTTTTTTAATCTTATTTTATTGTGGTAAGAATACTCAAGATCTACACTTTTAAACAATCTGTGTGTGTACAACACATTATTTTTTTTTAAGATTTTGTTTATTTATTCATGAGACACAGAAAGAGAGAGAGAGAGAGAGACAGGCTCCCCATGGAGCAGGGAGCCTGATGCGGGACTCGATTCCAGGACCCCGGGATCATTACCTGAGCCGAAGGCAGATGCTTAACGGACTGAGCCACCCAGGCGCCCTGTACAACACATTATTGTTGACTATAGATACAATGTTATACAGCAGATCTCTAGAATTCATCTTTCTTAACTGAAACCTAATGCCCATTGATTAGGTAGCTCACATTTTCCTCTCCCTGCAGCCCCTGGCAACCACCATTCCACTTTGATTCTATGAAGCTGAATATTATAGATACCTCTTATAAGTAGAATCATGCAGTATTTGTCTTCCTGTGATTGGGTTATTTCACTTAGCATAATGTCCTCAAAGTTCATCCATGTTGTCCCGTATTTCCTTCTTTTCTGTGATCCTAGAATTTCCTCCTTTTGTAAGGCTGAGTAGTATGACGTTGTATTTGTATACAGCATTTTCTTTATCCATTCATTTGTGGTTGGGTATTTAGGTTTTCTCCATGTCTTGGCAATTGTGAATAGTGCTGCAGTGAATATGGGAGTGAAGAACATCTCTTTGAGATCCTGATTTCAGTTGTTCTGGATAAATACCCAGGAGTGGGGTTGCTGGATCTGACAGGAAGTAGTTTTGCAATTTAGAGCAAGGCGCCCCACCAAAGTTAAGCATCTAGAAACTAGATAGAGGCAGCGTCTCTATCTTGATGTTTACATTTCTAAGAGATGGCCCCCAGGTCTTTGAGAAGGACATTTCTGTGTCACCTTGGTGACTGGAGACCTGTCTAGTCTTTGAAAGGATTTATATACATAAAGAGAGGGGAAGTACCTAAAAATTGCTAGTTTTCTAAAGCAAATGCTCTGACAAAAAGCAGGGGTGGAGGTGGGTGGGTGCGGTGATCTCTTCCTTTATTTTCAAGGGGAATTAAACCTCTTTTTAAAATTTGTATTTGCTTTTATAGAGGCTAGGACACATTTTAGTCTGTTTAACTAATGCAGTTCAGAATTAAAGTCATTTTTTTCTGAGTCTGTGATCAACCGGAGATTTACCCGAAGTTTGCCTTTGGCTTTGTGTAACAAATTCTATACCTTCATGATGGTATCTGATTTGAAAATTCATTAGCATTTTTTAATTTTTGTTTTTTTATTGTGGTCAAGTATATATAAAATTTACCATCTTAAAAGTGCACATTTCTGTGGCAGTAAGTACATTCATGTTGTGGTGCAACTGTTACCACCATCCATCTCCAGAACTTTCTCATCATTCCAAGTTTCAACAGAAACAGTACCCTTTAAACACTAACTTCCTATCTCCTCAGCCCTCCAGCCCCTGGCAACCACCATCATTAGCATTTTAACCTACCTATTAAAAACTGCCGGTGAAATTTCAATATCCCGCTTATAGCGGTAAGCTGAGTTCTATTTGCCCAGGATTTGAAACACAAAGGTGTTTTCTTGGGAAACTGACTGGGAAAAAGGACTCTAAAACCTTTGAAAGTGGTGCTCCCATTTACACAAGTGATGTTACACTAATTACAAATAATCTAAGTCTGTGCGGTTCCCAGAAACACCTCATTTGTGCCACTCCATTTCTTGCAAAGTAATAAAAAATGCTCTCCGAGTGAAATATTTTTTGCTTATAATTCAGGGATTTTACCAATGTCGCCTGGCATTTTCCATGACCTTTGCTCCAATGAATCTTTATTGTTTTTAATTGATCTTTTGGGTCGTTCTGTGAAACACAGAAAGCTAAATATTGAACACTTCCTTTACGTGCGTAGCTCCTTGGCTGCCATGGGTGTTGGAGAGAGTGATGTGATGTAGAAGAAGAATCGGTCAGCAATCTGCTGCAATCAGAGAACCTTATTTAAAACCAACTCTGCTATTTGATTGCCACGATAGCTTGAGTAGGACACTTCAGCTTTTTGCACCTAATCTCTTCATCTATAAAACAGGGAATTTATATTTCTTTCTGAATAAATGCCGTGAATATCAAATAAAATAAGACATGAGAAGAAGCGCCATGTGTATGGGGAAAGCATGACTTATTCCGGTGGAGGTATGTAGTAGGGGTTTGGAAAATAGTTGTCGAATGAACAGATGATTGTTCTCAAAGTTAAATTTCCTGGGGTTCTCTCCTCCCTACACATAGTCCTGGCTTGGCTTATTACCTCTCCACTCTCTGTTTCCCTCGGGTCCTTGCTCACACCCCTCTCCCCGGACCCAAATCATGCTTCAGGTAAAAAACTCCAGAGTTCAGGGTTTGGGGAGTGATAGGAAGGGGCCAAAAGAATGTCTGTCATTCCTCCTATCGGTTCTTCCTTTCTAACCTAGATGCTTCCTCAGAGCTTCTGAGGAGTTCAACATGGCATTTAGAAATACAGTCATCCACCGGAACATGTACCGTTAGGAAGAAAGGAATTTCTTTTTGCCCAGCAGCAGCAGGCTCAGGGGATTTCAACCTGGCAAAAAAATGAGTTGCAATAATGTTGAATCAGACTTTGCGCCTCCAAATTAAATCATATTCCAGGACTGGTTTCCTGTGTGGACACTTGGGCAGGAGCTCACTGGGGTCTCACTTGTTCAGGGGCATCCTGCACAAGATAAATGCAAATGTACGTAGTAGAAGGCCTAACCAGGTCCTCCACTGGCAAAGCAGATGACAGTCCCAGGGCATTCTTGTAAATTGTCTGACAGATTTTAGTGAGAAAACACTTCCCTAGAGATGATCTGGGGAAAGAAATGAGTGTTGAGAGATCAGAGGTGTAGAAAACAAGTGACAGAGTTATAGTATTTCCCTAGACTGAGAAACAGCCTGTAGAATCACTGTATTCTGGAGACCACAGTCATTCAGGCCCAGGGCACTGAGCACATTCTGTGTGCCGGGCTTCATGCTAGGCCCTGCGAGACAAGGTTTCACCAGAGATAGACCCTGTTCTCCAGGATCTCAAGAGGGAAAACATACACACTTAATAGTTGTACAGTGTAGAGAATTACATTACTGGAACCATAGGCAAAGTTGTAGGGAGAAGGGATAAATCGTATCGGGCTTAAGAGAGGCAGGGACATTTCATGAAGGAAATGCTTTTGTAAATAGATTGCAAAGGACGGGCAGTGTTTGTGCATGTGAAGAGGGGAATGCAGGTCATTCCAGATAGAAGGAATGATTAAAAGGGAAGGGAGACACCACAGGGTGATTTGTAGCACCATCTGTAAGAGCCTGTGGCCAGAGTCTGGGTTCTGTGAGGAGGGTTTTGAAGAGGGTTGGGTGAGAAGTTGTGGCACCAGATCCTGGAGGATCCAGAATGTCGTCTGAAGGACATTAGGGAAATAGAATTTAGCTGGGCTATGTGGGAAAAGTGATTTGGTTCTTGTCATCAGTCAGCTGTTAGAGGTATCCTCAGGGCACTCAAAACTCACCTGAGGCTTCTACTACCTTCTTGTCTGTGATGTGGTAAGCCTTGCTTCTTTTGGCTTTGGAGAACAAGATTTTTGTCTGTTTCCCAAGCATCAGTGGATAGAAAGAAGTATTTACATGCAAAAAAAAAAAAACCCAAAAAAACAACTACCGGTTTTTAGGTCAGTCTAATAAATACATGCATTTTTCTCATCTTTTTCAGAGAAAGGCAGACCAATTAAAAATAATAATAACACTTTTAATTTTTCTAGCATATATGAAGGTTACAGAGGTGAAAGGGTTATTTGCCAGGTCCCTTTATGTTTTGACTCCTTTTCTAATTGGAGAAATAAGAGCTCCCCTCTGTTTTCTGACTTTTTATGTGTGGTGTCTTATGTTCTGATTTGACAACGGTCTTTAAGCATCCAAAATGCTAGGAGAAGTGAAAATATAATCAACTCCAATTAGCTATACTGGCCGAGCATAGCATTGCCGTACTTACATTCACCAGCATGCCTTATGTCTCATTTTAGCTAGTCATTATGCTATTGCTTCTCCATCAAATTGCCATTGGGATGACTTAGTAAATTAGAAAATTGATTTGAATTTCCCACTTTTTTCCCCAATTAAGAATTCATGACTCATACATCACTAGGAGTTCTTAATAATATGTCCTATGAGATAATTTACAGGAATTTCTCAAAGCTTGGTCTCTTGCCGGGTGCCTTATACAGATGAAACCCCTTTCTTTCTGAAAGAACTTCAGTCTGCATTTCTAAGCTGTGCCAAGAATCCTATCCTAACACTTGGAGATATTTTAAACAAAAAAAATTTTTTTTAAGATTTTATTTATTTATTTGACAGAAAGAAAGAGAGAGAGAGAGAGAGAAAGAGAGAGACAGTACACAAGCAGGGGGAACTACAGGCAGAGGGAGAGGGAGAAGCAGGCTCCCAACTGAACAGGGAGCCCCAAGTGGGGCTTGATCCCAGGGGCCTGGGATCATGACCTGAGCTGAAGACAGACGCTTAACTGACTGAGCCACCCACGCGCCCCTTAAACAAAAATTTTTACAGTCACTTAAGTTAGAGGAGCACGGTGAATGATTCCTAAGTAATTTAGTTCAGTGTGCTTTATTAGCATTCTAAAGGCTCTGAGAAGTCTTTTTCATCTAATATTAATCAGCTAATATTTCTCTAAAATGAGGACATAGTATCAAAGTGTGATTTCTTGAAATCATTCTCCAGAAGCCCTAGCTGGACGATATGGATCGACATGTGGCCTTTGGAGGGTCTAGGTGAATCTTAGAATAAAATAAAAATATCAAGAGCCTTGGATTTAGTACGTATATTAGAACTATGTATTGAATTCATTCTCTACCTACCAGGATTTATGTGAGGATTTTTTTGTAACTTGGCGATCCTCTAAAACCTTGTCTGTGTCAACAGAGCTACTACATCTGATACTATTTTCCTGAATCTGAAGAAACACCGAAGGGGACTGAAATAATAGGACATTAATTTCTGCTGCAGAATGCCAATCTTGCTGACCCTGCGGGGTTACTGCAGAGTGAGATTAATTATGCGGATGTGCCACCCCAGGCTTTGGAGTTTAAGTACCCTGTTGTAATTCACTGCAGGATCATTCATGTAGCCGACATATTGATATGATTATTATTCCACCAAGGTTTTATCCGCCCCTAGACGATTACAGAACCATTTGCTGGCATCTCTCATTGACTTCTTATTTAAAATTCCCAGGGCCACAGCAGGCATTCAAGTCCTTTTGTTGGAGACAGCTACAGATCAATGGCGTGAAGCAACATGGGATTTCCTTTAGGACATGACAAATGCTGAGATTGTTTGCTAAGCAGGAGATAGACATTGAGACCTCAGTAGAAAATAGTATTTCTGGCCCCATGTCTGTGACACAAACATTTAAAATAATGGCAGTAAGAGAGGGAGCTTATAGTAGAAAGATCGTGAGATTTGGGGTCAAGGTATGTGAGTTTGAACACTGGGTCGCCATTTATTATCTGTGGACCTTTGGGGAAATCACTACTTTTTCTGTAAAATGGGATTGATACTAAATATCAAACTCCTGGCAGTCTTCAGAGGTTTATATATATATAAATATATAAGCTTTGTGGATGGCAAATTGTTTCAAAAATATTTGTGTGTGTGTGTTCCATTCTTGAACTGGTAATGTTGGCATAATCAAACATGCGTTTATGGCTCCATTGCTTGGGTAATGTCCTATTAAGTCCTATAATCACCAGCACTGCTACCTAGGGTAGAATGTGGTAACTGTGCGTTGATATGATTAGCAGCCCCAAGAAGTGTATGCCCTTGAAATGATGTGCAGAACAGAGTTTCTATTTCTTTTTTTTTTTTTTTTAAAGATTTTATTTATTTACTTGAGAGAGAGAGAGAGAGCAGGGTCAGAGGGAGAAGCAGACTCCCCGCTGAGCAGGGAGTCCGATGTGGGACTCGATCCCGGGACTCCAGGATCATGACCTGAGCCGAAGGCAGTCGCTTAACCAACTGAGCCACCCAGGCGCCCCCAGAGTTTCTATTTCTAATAGTTGTTCTTAGTCTGTGGATTTAGGGACTTCATAACAGTAAGATAATATTCATCTAATTAGAATTTTTCAACAAGTTTTCCTTCCTTTTCTCTGCTTGGTGGTAAAAAGTAAGGCTCATTTTATTTTAATTTTGCCCTAAATGCCTTTCTTCCTATGCATGGCTGCATTTCAGAGTGTTACCTGTCTCCAGAGTCCCATCTCATGCCATCTCCTTGAATGCCGTCTCATTCAAGGAGTCTCCCACCCCGCCCAATCCCTCTCACCCCCCACCCCAATTAAAATGCAAGGAATTCCTTCTTCAGAGCATGCTGCTTGGACTGATTTGTATCCTTAATGATAGTATGAGCAAACACAGCTAAACTGCTTTGTACAGTTAGGAGAAATAATAATAATAAATATTCTTTTAGGCATTTTGTATACGTTAACTCATATAATTCTGTCATAAAACACGTGAAGTACCTACTGTCATTCTCTCCCATTTTACAGTTGAGGAAACTAAGGCACAGACAGATTGAGTAACCTGTACCAATATTCTACAGGTACTAAGAGGCAGAACCAGGGATTGGAACACTTAACTAAAAAAACAGACTTACCTATAAGGTTGTAATTAGCACCATGCATGTGAGAGATCCCTATTAGGTAGTGAGTCCCTGGATGTTCAAATCTGTTTTATCCTTTAGCATTCAATGTAGCCTAGTAGGTGCTCAGTTATCATTTATTAGCTTTGCATTGGAAAAGCTAATGGTACAGCCACAAAATCCTCACTTGCACTCTGTCTATGTCTATCTATATCTAGATAGATAGATAGATACAGGTGGTATATGTTCTGCCCTCCTGCTCAGTTTTCTTGTCAAAGCATTTTAAAACCTCATATTAAGCACTGCTTGAGCACCTCTCTGTGAGGGCACTGTTTTTTTTTTTTTTTTTTCCCCTAAGTAGCATATTTGTTGAAAATAGGGTCACTTGAGTTTTTAGTGGTTTATGGATCAGTAGATAATAGCACTATAAAATTCCAGCTCATTCTCATTCTGATGAAAGGGGGATTGCACAGTCTTACTTTATTTGCAATAAAGTCACCAAATGTCAAATGCATATGGTAGGAACTGTGGCCAGAGGCCCCCACCCCTTCCCTCCATCCAGAGTGATCTGGTGGACTGAGGTCACATCCCCGACTATGGGACTGGTGGGTGCACATTGCCATCTGTCAGGATGATCCTGGTGTCCAAAAATCCGTGAAAGAAGCCATAGAATTTTCTCAACAGGGACACAGACTCACACAGTGTTAGTTCATGAGGGGAGTTTCTTTAACACTTTAGATCCAGAGAGATGATATTTTCTTTAAGATGCTCTAATTTTGGCTTATGTGGGCTCCCAGAAAGACTTGGAATATTATCTCTGCATTTCAGTGACAAGACTGGGGGTAGGGATGGAGAGGATGCCTGATGGCTTGTATGCTCCAGTGGGCAGAATGACTGAAAGCAGAGGCTGTCTTGAAGGCCCCAGGCTTTCTCAAAATTAGCAGTATCAGCCTGGCTCATGGTAGGTCCTTTGTGAAAGTTCTAAATTAACTTATGACTAACTCTTCTTAATAAAACTAATTGTGGAAACTGAGTTACCTGGGGAATAAAGGTCATAGGCAAAGTCACACAGCTCATCAATGCAAGAGTCAAGACTCTTGGACCCATCCCTCTTATTTCTCTGTGTAATTGACAACGAGGAGCCCTTAGCTGCTACAGGGCCTGTTTGAGTCGTTGAAGCTAATGAAGCTTCCAGGTCCCTGAACATGAGAGCCGGCAAAGCTCTGGTCTGATGGATGATGACCAGCCAGTCATTTTATTTCTGATGGAAGCAGAGATGACACGGGGACGTGCTCTTGTGAAAGGACAGCTGACTGTGTTGTGAGACCAAGGGTGGCTGAGACCCGTTCAAGTCTAATTTCTGAAGGCAGATTCACTTTTTAGGCAGTGGATCTTGGGGAGAGCCACAGGACTCACAGTGGCATCTGTTCAGACCCACCCCTGGAGGAGAGAGCATCCTCTGGGTTGCCTTGAGCCTTCCTGAAGAACCAAGTTTGCACGTAAATACATGTGTAAAATAAAAGTATCAACATCTTCTATTTGCATCACACGTCCCTGTTATGAAGCTTTTCCAAAAATAGTATCTAATTTGATCCTTACAGCAGCCTATAAAGTCAATATTTGTAATCCTATCTTATTGATAAGGATACCAGAGTCCACAGTAAATTAGCCAAGGCGTACACAGTTTAAGAGCGACCAACAGCAAACTAGAACAGAGGTTGCCTGTGTCCTAGGGGGATGTACTTTCTAATTCCCAGAAGTTGCCCTATGCATATGTGTGTTTATTTTGTAACAGCATTGGACTGTGCACATAAGCTTGGAGTCCTGGTCCAAATGGGAGATGAAAAGAAAAAACCTAAACAGATCGGGACAGAAATTTCTCAGGGCTCTACAATAAGTACAGATAACCTCTTTAGAGTTTTTAGAAAGGTATAGTTTGCTTTTAGTGAACAACAAGATGAGAGATTACCAGGAAAGTCTGCAGAGTGGGGATGAAGTTGTGGGAAAGTTTGGATTCACTTCCTTTCCCTGGTAGCCAGTTTAGTCCCAAGTTGGGTGACTTTGAGAGGCTTCTGGATCTTAGGGATTGAGGATTGATCTGGGAATTAGGGTTTGGGCTCTCCCTTCCCTGATTAGATTTTTTTTTTTTTTTACTATCTGTAGAGGTATTTCCAATGGAATCCTAAGAGGTATAATGCATAAAAAGGGGGTTCATGGTCAAATAACTTCGGTTAATGCTGCATTGAAACAAGTCAACCAAAATATTTACTTGGCAGATGGCCAGAGCCTTTAAAATGCTAATGTGTATGTGAATCTCCAAGAAAGAGCTTTGTGACATGTCACTTTTCAAAATCATTTGGCCACACGGTCTTTTGGCAGAAGGCTCACTGTGGGATATGATAGTTTGATAGTTTTCATCATGTACTTTGGTGTGATTGTACTGTACATGACCATATACCTGTTCTTGTCTCTATTTTTTTTTCCTGTCTTTTTTGTGTTTGTAAGTCTGACTTTGCTCCCAAACTGTGAGATCCATGATGATAAGAGCTGTGTTTGTTTCTCTATACTGTACAATTTCTATTAAAGTCTATGAAATAGGAGCTCAATAAATCTTGATTTGAACAAAATTTGATTCTGTCTTTATGGAGAAATCAGTGGAAACTTGGCCACAGTTTTGTTACTTGTGGCCTCTCTAATAGTGTGTAGATGGTCTCCTTCTCTTGAGAGCCTCACAGGCAGCATCCTGATCTTCAGACCATCCCTTTGAATTACAGGTTGTTTGTGCCAGTGTTCTTATATGAAATTTAAGGGGCGAAAACCTCAGAAGAAGCTGTTCTATGCTGGGAAAACTGAATTCCCTAACCTGGAGGTTACTGGATCTGAGCCTATAAGGTGGTATGACTGTTTTGTTTCTGTGATGCTTATAATTTCACCTAATTCCCTACTTGAACTTTAGATGGCATCATATTTCCCCAGGGAGCTGCTCCCGCCTCTCTCACATGCTGTGAAATGTCTCTGGTGTAGCACTGTTCTCTAGGTTCTGGATGTTTCTGTGTTTCAGGACTATAAGCTCCAGGAGGCTGGGGGCATTTTCCTTCCCTCTTCTGCCTTCAGACTGTGTCCAGAGCCTGATAAATATTTGTCGAGTGAATTAGAAGGAATCTTAAGTACATTCCTCATAAATATTCTTACCCTCCAGCCTTAAAACTCCCTGAAATGATTCTCCGTCATATTCTGTGTTGGATTTTAAGCTACTTTCTTGATTTCAAAGGTTATAATGTTACCCTGTACTTTTCTCTAACCTCTCCCTGTTTTTTTTTTTTTTTTAAAGATTTATTTATTTACTTGAAAGAGAGAGAGAGAGAAAAAGGGGGCAGGGAGAATCTTAAGCAGACTCTGAGCTGAGTGCAGAGACCAACATGGGGCTTGATCTCCTTACCCTGAGATCACGACCTGAGCTGAAACGAAGAGTCAGATGCTTGGGTGGCACACCAACTATGCCACCCAGGTGCCCTTCTCTCCCTATTTAAACCACTCTTAAACTTCGGTCAGGCAAAAGTTTTTCCATAATATTTTAAAGAAGCATACCATATTAACAGTAAAATACATAAATTTTAAGTGTACAGATTGGTGAATTGTTACAAACGCATCATCATGTAACCATCACCTGACTAAAAAGTAGAATATTATCAGATCTAAAAGACTTATTCTTACCCCTCTCTGTCAGTATTGCCCAAGGCAATCATTTTGATTTGAATTAAGCAATAATTAATTGCTGTAATTTCATAACAAAAACCAACATCATAACACGTTATAGTAGTATAGCCTTGTATAATTACAAAACCTCTGTCTGTGTGTTGCATCATTTGGTCCTCTGCGACCACCTCATGAGATAATCATGGCAGAGGCTTTTACCACCATTGAAAAAGATGGGGTATTGGAAGACTAGAGAAGGAAAACCTCCTGGACCATAATTTCTCCAAGTTCAAATGTAATTGTAGAGTGTATCATAACAATCTTGGCTTTTCCTTAAGTTACAGAGGCTGGATTTACAACAGCTTTCAGTCAGAAGATTGTCCTCTCTGAAATATCTAGGGAACAGGGCACTAAATTTGGACCCGGTATATGCAAAGGGTAGGACATGGCAAGTTTTGCCCAATGGTCAATGGTCACCTTGAACCAAGTAACTTGGGCTCTTCTTTGTAAATAATATTAATGGTAGCTCACACTGGTCTATTGCTCCACTGTTTCTCAAGTTTTTCACATTTGTTATCTGATTTAATAAGAGATAACAATATTTAATAAGAGCATTTGCTGAGAGCTTTTTATGTGCCTGGACGGTGCTAATTACCAAGTATACTCCTCCCAACAAACTGATAAGGTGGGCAATAGTTTCTATCATCCCTACCATGCAAAACTCCTACCTCAGTCTCTCTAAGTACAGAATACTTAACCATTAAGTTGTCCACCCACTAGGAAAAGGGTGCAATGGAATGCTCACTCTTTTTGTCACCATTAAGAAGTATCCATGAACACCTTGCATGTCCGTCTTAAATTAGTCATCAAGACAGTGACCAGCTTATAACTCTTAAGTGGTTGTTGTGAATCTTTCCCTCCTCTCTCAGGCTGTCCAAGATCAAACAGTCAAACATGAACTCCAAGTGTAGTGCTCTTCTTAAGGTTTCTTTCACCTTCATCTCACTGAGAACCTAGTTTTAGTTCTCTCTTAAAAGGGTGAGACTCGATCAAATTTCTTCCCTCACCCCACAGAGCATGTTGCTATTCAAAATATTAAAGAACAAAAGGAAATCAATCTGCTCACATTCTATTCCAAGCTTCTAAAGATGGCAGGTGGTATATTATATATGTCCTCTCAGAGTTCCAAACACTTTGAAGCTATTTAGTAACAAAGGGAAAGGCAATATCTAAGAGGAGTGTGCTACTGTTTTCTGGAGCGAACTTTGACTTTGCTGTTGTATCAAGGTTATAGACACTGGCTTCATATGCTGAAAGTTGGGACATTTCATTGATCTTTCTGTGTGCCTCTACTGCTGGACTTTTCTGGAACATTCAGTACTTAACAACAGGACAGTGTTATTTTCAAAGTAAGTGTTGAAAATAGAAACCATATTTAGGTTAAAACAGCTTTCATTTATTTAAACTGTCTAAATAAGGTTCACAGATCATCCGAGGAGCTTTTAAAAAGGAAGACTCATGCCACTTAAAAAAAATAAATTTTAATTAACATATAATAAAATTGACTTTTTTTTTAAAGTACAGCTCTATGAATAATAACTCATGTATAGACTCATTTAATCACTGACCCAGTCAGGATACAGAACTCTTCTATTCCCCAAACGATATTTTTATGCTATCCCTTTACAGTTAACACCTGCCCTCTCACTACCTCTAACCCTTGATCCGTTCTCTGTCACTCTAGTTTTGTCTTTTTGGGAATGTCATTTAAGTGGAATTAGACAGTTGGTAACCCATTGAGACTGGCTTTATTCACTTAACATAATGTCTTTGAGATTCATCCAAGTTGTTATGGACAACTCATTGCTTCGTATGGCTCAAGAGTAGTCTGTCTTTCAGTCTGTTACCAGAGTTTGTTTATCCATTTGCCTGTTGAAGGACATTTGAGTTGTTTCTAGTTTTGACAATTAATAACAGAGCTGCAGTAAATATTCATGTACAGGTTTTTGTGTGAACGTAAGTTTCCAGTTCTCTTGGGTAAATACCCCAGAGTGGGAATGCTAGATCCTATGGCAAGTGTATGTTTAACTTTATAAGAAGCTGCCAGGTTGTTTTCCAGAGAGGCTGGGCCATTTTGTACTCCCAGCAGTAGGACGGTTTCGGCAGCTCTGTATTCTCTTCAGCACTAAGCATTGCCAGTATTTCTTACTGTAGTGATTCTGAAAGGTGTGTAGTGGTACCTAATTTTGTTCTTTTAGATTTTCATTTCCCTTACGGCTGATAATGTTAAACATCCTTTCCTGTGTTAATTTACCTTCTGAATATCCTTTTCAGTAAAATGTCTCTTTAAGACTTTTGGAAATTTTAGGGGCACCTGGGTGGCTCAGTTGTTAAGCTTCTGACTTCAGTTCAGGTCATGATCTCAGGGTCCTGGGGTCTAGCCCAATGTCAGGCTCTCTGCTCAGCAGGGAGCCTGTTCTCCCTCTCCCTCCGCTGCTCCCCCTGCTTGTGCTTTCTCTCTGTCAAATAAATAAATAAAAAATCTTAAAAAAAGACTTTTGATATTTTAAAATTGGGTTGTTTAGATGGATAAAGAAGAGGTGGAGTTTGTACACACACACCCCCATACACAGAATGAAGTTTTTTACCATTAACAACAACATGCTTGGACCTAGAGGTATTATGCTAAATCAGATAAGTCAGACAAAAAAAGGCAGATACCATATGACTTCATTTATATTCAGAATCTAAAAAAACAAATAAAAAACAGAAATAGATTTATAAATACAGAGAACAAACTGGTGGTTATTAGAGGGGACGGGGGAGTGGATGAAATAGGTGAAGGTGATCAAGAAGCACAAACTTCCAGTTATAAAATAAATAAGTCACAGGGCTGAAAATAACAGTATAAGGAATATAGTCAATATTGTAATAACTTTGTATGATGACAGATGGTAACTACACTTAGCATGGCAAACATTTGTTTGTGTATATAATTGTCAAATCACCATGTTGTATACCTGAAACTAATATAATATTCTGTCAACTATACTTAAATTTTAAAAACGTTGGGTTGTTTGTAGTGTGATTCCTACAACTTTATTATTCTTTTTCAAAATATTTTTCAACATTTAAGATATTTCTCTTTCCATGTTACAGTTTTAAAATCAGCTTGTCTAGGGCACCTGGGTGGCTCAGTCGTTAAGCGTCTACCTTCAGCTCTGGTCATGATCCCAGGGTCCTGGGCTCGAGCCCCACGTCGCTCGGCAGGAAGCCTGCTTCTCCCTCTCCCACTCCCCCTACTTGTGTTCCTTCTCTCGCTTTGTCTCTCTCTGTCAAATAAATAAGTAAAATCTTAAAAAAAATAAAATAAAATCAGCTTGTCTATATCTATAAACAAATCTCCTAAGATGTTTTTTATTGGAATTTTATTAAGTCTGTCAATTAATTTGGGGCAAGAATTGACATCTTTTCTATGTGGAATCTTTTAATCCATGAATAAATATGGTATGTCTCCTGCATTTTTTTCTATTACCACTATAATAAATTACCAGAAACTTAACGACTTAAGACAACATTCATTTATTATATCACAGTTTCTGTGAGCCAGAAGTTTAAATACAATGTTCTCTGCCTAGGGTCTTACAAAGTTAGAATTAAAGTGTCAGCCAGGCTGTGTTCCTTTCCGGAGGCTCTGGGGAAGAATACAGTTCAAAGGTTGGGCAGAAGTTTTTGAAGTTTTTATTTAAATTCCAGTTAGTTAACATACAGTGTAATATTAGTTTCAGGTGTCCATTATAGTGATTCAACAATTCCACATATCACTGGGTGCTCCTCCCAACAAGTGCACTCCTTAATCACCATAACCTATTTAACCCATTTCCCCACCCACCTCCCTTCTGGTAACCATCAGTTTGTTCTCTATAGTTGAGTCTGTTTCTTGGTTTGCCTCTCTCTCTTTCTTCCCTTTGCTCGTTTATTTTGTTTCTTAAACTCCACATATGAGTGAAATCATATGGTATATTTGCCTTTCTCTGACTGAATTATTTCTCTCAACGTAATACTATCTACCTCCATCCATGTTGTTGCAAATGGCAAGATTTCATTCTTTTTTATGGCTGAATAATATTCATATATATATATATCCCCCACATCTTCTTTATCCATTCATCATATTCATCAATCGATGAACACTTGAGACATTTCCATAATTTGGCTATTGTAAATAATGCTGCTGTAAACATCGGGGTGCATGTATCCCTTTGAATAGTATTTTTGTATTTTTGGGTAAATACCTTGTAGTGAGACTGCGGGATTGTAGGATGGCTCGATTTTTAACTTTTTGAGGAACTTCAATACTATTTTCTGCAGGGGCTGCACCGGTTTGCATTCCCACTGACAGTGTTAAGAGTTTCCTCTTTCACCACATCCTCAAGTTGTTGGCAGCATTTTATTTCCTGTGTTGGAGGCCGTAGGTACCTTTTCTCTTCCTGGCTATCAGGTTGTTAGCTGAAGGTCTCTCTCAGCTCCTGAAGGTCACCTGCATTCCTTGACAGGTTGCTACATTTATCTTTAACATCAAAGGCCTGTCAGGTTCTTTTCTTGCTTCACATTTCTTTGATTTGTCTATCTGTTGCATCTCTCTGACTTTAACGAGAGAAACTTCTTTGCTTTTAAGGGTTGATGTGATTAGATTGAGCCCATGTGGATAATCTAGTATAATCTCCATACTTTGAGGTCCATAACCTTGATTATATTTGCACAGTTCCTTTGGCTAAGTAGGGTAACAAAACAGGTTCCAGGGATTTAGGGCATGGGGCCATTTTGCCAACCACATATTTCTATTTATTTAGGTCATTTTTGATTTATTTTATTAACATTTTGTATATTTCAGCATACCTTCTACATGTTGGTTAGACTTTTAGCTCAGCATTTTTTTAATAGTAATGAGTCTTTTTATTGTTATTGCTAGTATATAATAATATATTTAATTTTTGTGTGTTGACTATGTATGCTGTGACTTCACTTATTTAGTTCTTTTTTTGTAATAGATTCTTTAGGATTTTCTATGTTGGAAATTGCATCATCTGTGAATAGCCGTATTGTACTAGTTAAGACTTCCAGTATGATGTTGAATAGTAATATGAATGAACATCCTTGCTTTGCTCCTGATTTGAGTGGAAAAGTATTCAGTTTTCAACATTAGATGTGATATTAGATGTAGGTTTTTTGTAGATGCTTTTTATTGGTTTGAGGAAGTTCCCTTCTATTCTTAGTTTGCTAAAGCTTATATCCTTAATGGATACTGAATTTTGTCAAATGTTCTTCTTGCATCAATTGATATAATCATGTGGTTTTACTTCTTTAGATTTTTCAAATACTGAATCCAGACTTGCATATCTGGGATAAGCTCTGTTTGGTTTGGGGATATCTATACATTTGTTTTCTTGTACCGTCTGTGGCAGAGATTGGAATCAGAGTAATGTTGTGTCATAAAATGAATTGGTAACTGTTTAGTCTTTTATTTTCTGAAAGAGATTATGTAGAATTGATATTATTTATTCTTTAAATGTTTGATAGAATTCACCAGTGAGATCATCTGGAGCTTGGGAATTTCTTTTTTGTAAGGTTTTGAACTGCAAATTTAATTCTTAAAAATAATTATAGGACCAATAAGATTGTTCATTTCATTTTGGATGAGCTTTGGTAGTTTGTGGGTTTTGAAATATTGGTACATTTCATCTAAATTGTGTAGTGTATGTGCCTAGGGAATTTAGTATTCCCTTATTACCATCTTAATGCCCATGCGATCAGTAGGGATGTACCCTCTTTCATTTCTGATATTAGTGATATGTGTCTCTCTCTCTTTTATTTTTCTTCTTGGTTCACCTGGCTAGAGTTTAGCAATTTTTTGTTGTTGTTGTTCTTTTCAAAGAACTAACTTTTGGCTTCATTTTTTTTCTCTTTTAAAATTTTTGATCTCTACTCTTCGTTATTCTTTCATTTTGCTTGCTTGTTTTATTTTTCTCTTCTTATTCTAGGTTCTTAAGGTAGAAGATTAGGTTATTGACTTGAAATTTCTCTTCTTTTCTAATATAAGCCTTGTAATTCTACAATTTATCCTCTAAGCACTACTTTAACTGCATCCCACACATTTTGGTATATTGTATTTTCATTTTTGTTCCGTTTAAAATATTTTCTAATAGTTGTCTGTTTTAACTCATGAATTATTTAGACACACAGTTGGCCCTGGAACAGCCTGGGTTTGAGTTGTGCAGATCCACTTATACACAGATTTTTTTTTTTCAAGAAATGTACTACAGTATTGTAAATGTATTTTCTCTTCCTTATGGCTTTCTTAATAACATTTTCTTTTCTCTAGTTTACTTTATTGTAAGAATATAGTATATAATACATATACAAAATATGCATTAATTGACTGTTTATGTTATTGGTAAGACTTCCAGTTAACAGTAAGCTATTAGTAGTCAAGTTTTGGGGAAGTTAAAAGTTATGCATGGATTTTTAACTGTGTGAATGGTTGACACCCCTAATCCTACATTGTTCAAGGGTCAACTGTATATCCCTTAATTTCTAAGTGTTTGAATATTATCCTGTTATTTTTCTTTTATTGGTTTCTAGTTTAATTCTATGGTTAGAGAATATGTGTTCAATTATTTTAAATTTGTTAAGGTTTGATTTATGGTACATGATATAACTGATCTCGGTGAATGTCCTGTATGTATGTACGTGAAAAGAATATGCTATTATTTACTTTCAGAGTCCTCATATAATTGTTTTATGCATTCTGCCCAGGTTTATAGCTGTATTCATTGAGAGAAACAGAGTGGATTATGCTTACTTCATTTTACTCAGAATTAGAGTCTTCCATGTCACTTTGCCGATACTTTTGATTACTGATAAATATTCTTTTCTGAAGTATTCTTCACAAGGGTCCATTTATGGTTCAAAAAACTATAAACTGGATAAAAGATTGATGGTGAAACTAACTTTGATTTCTTAATAAAATGCCATCTCTTCTTTTCTATAAAATGAGATAATTAATAACTTGTCCTGTGCCCTTTAAAGGCTTGTTGGTTAGATCTTAGGTGAGCATACATGCAAAATCTGCTCAAACTTTATTAGTAAGTTAGAGAAGTAAGTTAGATACAGTTACTAACTTTATCAATAAGTTAGGACCTGGATGGGTCAGGACTCAAGGAGGTGATTTGGCTGCAGGGGTGATGCATGGATGACCATCCAGGATTTGTGGCTTGGTGTTAATGGCCAGGTTTTCAGTGGACAGATCATGGCAAAGGACATCTATCAACCGGGAATGAAGCAGGTGATAACAGCTTTGCGGTTACAGGAGGCTTATCCAGCTTGGAGCAAGACCTTACAAAATTCAGGTGACAAAATTCAGCCTTCTGGAAAAGAGTGCTAAAAAGCCCCAGGTTGAAGGTCGAAGCCCCAGCTAGGCTGGTGGGCTTCAGAGAGTGGCTGGGATCTGGGTATGGGCTATATATGGAATCAGGACACTGAGGGAGAAATCCAGCCCTGTGGCCTGACGAAATGTGCAGAAGGAAGGCCAATGTGATTCACAGATAATACCAGCCTTGGGGCAGCAGACCTAGTTTCAGCCTGTCACCTGTTGGCCTGGTGAGAGAATCATTGGTCAGAACTGAAGCAGAGGTAAGGAGATCCTTAAGCCTATTAAACCTAGAGAATGCAGGCAGTGGAATGATTCATATTCAGGAGTTGCTGTTAAAGTGGTGACCACATGTTAACAATCGTTAATATTCTTGTGGATTACATAGAAATGAGTGTATATTTGAAACTCTTTGCCAGGTAGTATAGACATCCGAGTTGATATACCAGGAAACAATGGAATTAAATATGAGAGAAGCACTCAGACTTAAGAGGGGACGTATGAAAATGATTATACCGTAGGTAAAATGGATAGTGCAGAAAAGGCTGACTGGGAATTTATTTTTGTAAGTTGCGATCATCTGAAGCAAGGGCAGAGTCTGTTAAACACCATGGCAATAATCTAAAGCTAGGTTATAATTCAGACCATGAGAAACCATGCGTTATTAGGCAGGTTCCTTTGCTTTTTGACAGTTTCTCCATCCCTGAAAATATCCAGCACCTTCTCTCCCCAAGAAACAAGAACCAAAAATGTATGACTAGTCGCAATAATAAAATTCCAAGGGAGAATGCAAGACGATGTTAAATGAACCAGCCAACCTCCTCCCGCTAACCTTGGTACCTTTAGTCTGTCAAAACCAGCCTGCACAATCACATTTCCTTTTCAGTCTTCTTTATTCTAATTCATCACAGGACAGGACTGACCCTGGATTTGTGTTTGCACACAGGTTATCTTTAGATTGGCTTTACCTTGATGACCTGACGCTGCCTCTGCCATAATCCAGTTACTCAGGGGAATATCAATTAAGGTCCTCAATCACACTAATTAGAATGTCTTTTAAGTGTTGCCCTAGGAATTCAGCAGCTTATACACAGGCATATTGGGAAAATCTAGAGGTGTGAGTTTTGTTTTCTTTTCATAGCCAAAAGCAATTTGGGAGGTAGAGTGCTTTAGCATAGCTGAGTATTGGAGCTGAAGTTACTGTGCCCTGAATCTGCAATGAAATATCTAGTTGTTCTCCACTGACAATGATTAATGGAGAATTATTAATTACTTTTATTAATGAGTTGGATGAGGACATAGGTGGCGTGCTGATCAAGTTTATAGATGACACAAAGCTAGGAGTTAAACAAGTATTTCGATGGCAAGCTCAGGAGACAAAATGATTTCAAGACAGAATTTAGTGGCAATCCATCCAATACAAGCCCAGAAGAAACGATCTCCAGAAGGCACAATTCGACAATCACATCAGTCTTCTAATCGGAAACCTTCAGTGGGTCCCTATTTTCCGTTTAAATTAAATCCCAAGTCCTTTGCTATTCAGGGCCTTGCCACATTCTGATCCTACTACGGCCTGCCTTCCAACAAAGTCTTCTATAGTTCTTGTACTAATACCCTGTGCTTGAGCCAAACTGAATTATTTACAGACTATTTCCTTTTTATGTCCCATGCTTTGCCTATCTCTGAACATTATTACCCACGGAGTTTCTTTTCCCCACTTTCCTTCTGCTTCAATTCAGTTCTTGCTCAGTCAAAAGCTACCTCTTGTACTTAGTCTTCTTTGATTGCCTAGGTTGGAATAATCTTTCTTTTGCTGATCTTCAATGACACTTACCTGTTCCTCTCTGTGTTTATCACTGTTTACTTTGTATAGTCATTATTTTTGTACCCATTTTAAGTCTCTGCTAGGCCTTCTTAGTGCTATAGCTTCTGTCTGAGAAATCTTTGCATATCTTATAGTGCCTCTGCATGTGTCTTCTTCATAGTTGATGATGATGAAGTGGTCTATCTCCTCTCCTGGGGAGAATTGCCTTTAGAGGAGGTTCTACCTCTTGCTCACCAGAGGCCCCGGCAATTGTATCAAAGAGACTTGTAAACAGAAAGTGCTTCACACATGTTTCATTGACTAAATGAATGACTGATAGAAGAGTTCCTTAAGTTAACAGTGTTAAGTTTTGGAAGAGAATGGTGGTGGTTAAGAAAGAAACC